>NW_026131853.1:0-68923 GCF_903995435.1 Acomys russatus | reverse complement strand
TTGCTAGTTTTTGTGGGACATAGAAAAATAAATTCTGAATGACTGTGGCAAGAAAGTCTGTAAACTGATCTGTCTTTGCTTAGTAAAAGATAGTGACGTCTCTCTAACTAAAAGATGAGTTTCTTGCATCTGGGAAAGAGAGAGTTGGATCTATATTTAGTGTTGTCCATCATAAGTTTTCCAGCTGAAGTCCAACGGTTGAATATTTATTACAAGCAATGATGGAAGAGGCACACAGAGCCCAGTTTTGATTTTCCAGATCTAAGGCTGTGTTTTGAACCAGAACTTAAAAAAATGCTTTGACTTAAGCACTGAGCCAGCTTGACTTGGAACTGTCACCACCAAGAGAGAGCATGTCTGGGTAGTCTGTCTTTTAAGCCTGGCTATGAATTACCAAGGGGAGACGAGTGAATACTATGTAGGATGGTGGGCGGCGGGGGGGGGGGGGTTTACATGAAATCACTAGTGCTGTCATAGCAGGCAGAAACAAGACCACCAGGCAGAACACAAGACCACCCAACACAGAACACGAGCTCCCATTAGCAACATTGGGGAGACTGTGTGCCCTTGACATTTGCATTTCAGACTGTTGAGCCACCAAGCATGCTACAGGATAATTACTGCTTTGTGATGACGTTTAGCAACTCTCACAGTGTGGACCACCAATTCTGGTTTGGGTTTGTTCTTTTTATTAGCACCATCTGAGAGCGTCTGTGGTGGAGTCTTTGGTGAATTCCATCTGTCCTGTGGCCAAAAGAATGAAAAGAGGAGCAACTTGGTTTGTTAATGTGGAAGAATTCGGTAAGAATAAGGCCGTGACACATGTCTGAGAGGAGCTTCATTGAGATTGTTTTTAATATTTTCAAACAAAGCACACCAGAATGCTTTACTGCCACTTCTTGAAGAACAAAGGGCATGCGTTCCAAATATAAACATCCTGTGTTCATTCCGGAACTTTTGTGGGATCTTTAAGCCAATAATCCATCCTGGTTAGTGTTTCTATTTGAGACCTGGCTGCTTCATGGTTAAAAACAAAAGAAAACGAAGACCAAACAAAACCTTACCTTTTCTCCCAAGAGACATTAATATGATTAAGACATTCACTTAACATGTTTTAAAGAAAGAAAACAGTGGTCAGATGTCTCTCTCTTTCTCCCTTCTTCTGAGATTTTTTTCCTTCTTTTTATTTCATTTTAAGTCACTACCTCTACTGTCTTGGTCTTAAAGACGAACAAACAAACAGATAAATTTCGAATTTATCAGTGCTACTTTCTGTCTGACTCATTTGTTCCCTACTGAAATTTTCCTGTTCACCCAGAGTTTGGCTTGCCTGTCATTTTGTTGTCTTGTTTGATCTTGCTGTTGTCTTCTCCTGCTGCAGGTCTCTCAGCCAGTGTTTTATTGAAGTCTTTTTAGCCAGTCCCGTGGTTATTTGCAATCCGTTAACCAGACACATTTCAGCTCCTCTCTCCATATGAGATCAGTGTCTTTTAAGTGCAATTTTTGAGGCAGTTTATGTTATCTTTGAAAACTGTGAATCACAAAGAAATGTAATCCTTGACCATGTGACTTCCAAACTCTTACTTTTCTCACTGGAGCCTTATATTGAGGCCCCCCCCCCCCGCCATGAAATTTGTTTTGAATACTATTGCCATCAGTGTTTATAACAAAAATCACTTCAGTGATATGTAGAAAAAGAAACATTAAATCTTGTATATAGTGCATAAATCTTCAGATTGCACAGTTCAGACAAAAATAGATAAAAACAGCCATGCCTACCAAAGTCAATCCCAGAAGTGTGGAAGCAGTGGACTTCTCAGCCATTATAGTTTCTTGCTCCATGAAGCAACACTCACAAGTTACAGGTAAGAGTCCGACCCTGCTACATTCATTCCGAAGATCATGTCCTCCAACCCTGTCCCACTCAGCCACTCAGCAGACTGTGAAAACGCCCTGCACAGTGCACCACTAGACATGTTTGATCAGTGATGCAGAAGCTGACTGTACCTAAAGAACGCTGCAAGTCAAGTTAAAAAAAAAAAAGGCAGCATTTTAAAAGTGGGCAGAAAACACTTGCGAAGAACACAGATTTTAGATGTTGGACCTCTGTTTCATCTCTACATATGTATAATCTATTTTGGAAGCCACCACGCATGCCACTATTTCCAGTAACTAATCCCAAGCTGAATCCCCTTCCTGGAACGTGAAAGTTTCCAAGTACTAAAGTATTTACCAGCTACAGAACAATACAGATTTCCCGTCAGCGTACCCGGACCTCCAGTGGTCACCATTTCCTTACTTTTAAGAAACTCTGAATTTCTCACATACACTTTGGCTTCACGTGTGTCAATTTGTCTTCTTTCTCAGTCAGGAGCTTTCTGTTTTCTCATGCCCGGCATCTTTCTTTCATCCCCAGGGCCTGATCCATCTATTTCCTGTGGGGTAGATGCTTGGCCCAAATGTGTGTAATTATGAAGTGTCCCTCGAGATTTGAGGTTGTGGGAGGGAATAGTTCTCAGTGACTGGTGCACACAGATTGTGTCTCAGGAGAAGAATCACAGAAAAACAATTAACCGAGAGTTTTTCAAAATTTCTGGCACATGCACACGTCTTCTAAGCTCCCCGAAGATTGGCTTTCTGCTTTGCTATCCTCAGGATACTGGCCGGCCAGATGGAGAGACTGCCAAGCACATTCAGCGTGTGTAGCCAGAAGGCCACTCCACTTGACTATCTGGAAATCATTCTTTCAGTCACTTGGGAGGTTCTGGGGCCTCTTTATTTCCTCAGAAACAAGGCCCACCCAAATGATTTCAAGAGCACGTTGCAGCACAGTCTCTGTACGCAGACAAGCTGTGAAAGTTGGAAAACTACGGTCCCTTTTCTTCCCCACCGAGTGCAGTATGATTTCTTCCTAGCCACACAGGTTTGCAACCCAGTGTCAAATTAAATTAAGATGAGCGGTCAGGGGAATCTGGAACAGCAGTAGTGGTGTTCCGAGCTGAGGACCAGCAGCGTCCGCAGAAGAAGGCTTTTCTATCCATTGTCAAGATTAACAGACAGACACAGGAGGCCCGGTCTGCCTCTCAAATTCCCAGCTATATTTTCCAATATTTCCAGTGATGCCTTGGGCCTAGAATAGAGACTCTTTGCCATTTTTTTTCTTTCCTTGGTTGTTTGGTGGGGGGGGGGGGGAGGGGGCAGGCCACATTCCAGACGGAAAACAGAAGCCAGTTGGTGTGTGGGCAGGACAGCTCGTTCATTTGAAGCTTTATTGCAGAAGGCACCAGCATTAAGGAAATCCCATCTTCTGCTCTTGTTTTCTATTCTGCCTTCCTCGGATTGAAGTGTACTTCCATTGTCGTGCAAATACAACAAACATGTAAAATGCTAGCTAACAAAAGACACAAATTTAAATGAAATAAAGTTATACTTTGCTGTGTCTTTTTTTTCTCCTTTCGTTTCTTCCTTAAAGCAGAATAATACTTTTATAATGGTTATCTTAGTTGATTTTCTGTTGCAGTGGTAAAAAATCCAACAGAAGCAATTTGGAGGAGAAAGGTTCTACTGTTTACAGTTGCAGAGGTGTGCAGCTGTGGCAGGGAGGACACCGCAGGAGATGGGGAAGGTGTGATGGCAGGAGCAGGGGCTGGCTCAGGGCGATTCCTATGAGCTCAGGAAGCATTATGTGAACAGGAAATGGGACCAGACTGTAAATCTCCAAGGCCCACCTCATTGACCCATTACTTCCTGTGAGGTTCTTTTTTAAGACAGTGCTTCTTAACCTTCCTAATGCTGTGACCCTTTAATACAGTTCTTCATGTTGTGGTGATCAACACCCCCCCTCCAACTATAAAAATTATTTTTGTTTCTAATTCCTAACTGTAACTTTTCTACTGTTATAAATTGTAATGAAAATATTTGATTGACAAGATATTTGATATGAGACCCCTAAAGAGGTCATACTCCACAGGTTGAGAAAAAGGGTGCCATAACCTTCTCAAACAGTGACAGTTGCTGGGGCCAACTGTTTAGACATATGGGCCTTTGAAGGACATTTCACGTTCAGACTACTGCAACGGTCCACCTAATTTATAGGTTTTGCACTAATTTTAGTCCTTTGAAATTTCTTTAGCATCATACCATTTCTGCAAACTTCAGCTTGCTGAGTTAAAGGTACTGCCTTAAATTCAAATTGCTGTCTTTCCCCTATATGCTCAGAAAACCACTACTTAAACGCGCAGCTTAAAAGTCACTCTCATTTGTCAGCTTCTGCAGTTGTAAGGGTAGCATTTTCCATCACCTGAATATTTATAGCACACTACGCTGTTTTGCTCTTGTTTATTTGCATGTTTATTTCACAGTAATTTCGGGTAAAAAAATTTTTGTATTATTCTAATATTAGATGGAGTGATTCAGAGTGCATATTGGCGGAATGAATTGATACAAATGAAAAATATCATTCATATGACATATGTAGTTTTTATGTTTCCAAAGAACTAGTTCAGTTTTTCTCTGTTCCCCTTATTCTTGTTTATATTACAGGTTTTGATTTCATCTTTTTGAAGAGAAGATATTTAGTCTTTCTTCCACCCCAATCTCCTAACCCCACCATGGCTACATTTCTCCAATAGAGACCAGATTACTCAAACTCATATGTAGGCATATTTTAAAAATCTATTTTGATTTTGGTTTCTTATACCTCTTTCTCCCTTCTCCATTCCAACCCCTTCCAACACCCCAACACCAGGTAAGAAAGAAAGAAAGTGAGTGAGGAGAAGGGGCGTAGTTCTCTTGGCTGCTTCCTGCTGTTTAGGGTTTTTTTTTTAATTTTTAATAATTTTTTAAAATTAATTTATTCTTGTTACATCTCAATGTTTATCCCATCCCTTGTATCCTCCCATTCCTTCCCCCCCCCATTTTCCATTATTCCCCTCCCCTATGACTGTTCCTGAGGGGGATTACTTCCCCCTGTATATTCTCATAGGGTATCAAGTCTCTTCTTGGCTACCTGCTGTCCTTCCTCTGAGTGCCACCAGGTCTCCCCCTCCAGGGCACATGGTCAAATGTGAGGCACCAGAGAACGTGAGAAAGTCATATCACACTCTCCACTCAACTGTGGAGAATATTCTGACCATTGGCTAGATCTGGGAAGGGGTTTAAAGTTTACCTCCTGTATTGTCCTTGCCTGGTGCCTTAGTTTGAGCGGGACCCCTGGGCCCAAATCTGCCTATCATATTGTTCTACTTGTAGATTTCTAGGACCCTCTGTATCCTTTTATTTTGCTATTCTCCCATGCGTCTCTCATTTAGAGTCCCAATAGGATGTCCTCCCCTCTGTCCCAGTTTCCTGGTAAGTGAAGGCTTTCGTGGGACATGCCCCTTGGGCTAGTATGCGGATATAAGTGAGTATATACCATTTGATTCTTTCTGCTTCTGGCTTAACTCACTCATTATGATTATTTCTAGTTCAATCCATTTATCCACAAATTTCGGGAATTCCTTGTTTTTAATAGCTGAGTAGTATTCCATAGTGTATATGTACCACAGTTTCTTTATCCACTCTTCTACTGAGGGACACTTAGGCTGTTTCCATGTTCTGGCTATTATGAATAAGGCTGCTATGAACATGGTTGAGCAAATTTTCTTGTTGTGTGCTGGAGCATCTTCTGGGTATATTCCAAGGAGTGGAATAGCTGGGTCTTGAGGAAGCCCTATTCCCATTTTTCTGAGATAGCACCAGATAGATTTCCAAAATGGCTGTACTACTTTGCATTCCCACCAGCAATGAAGGAGTGTTCCTCTCTCCCCACAACCTCGCCAGCATGTGGTGTCACTTGAATTTTTGATCTTAGCCATTCTGATGGGTATAAGATGAAATCTCAGAGTTGTTTTGATTTGCATTTCCCTGATGACTAAGGAGGTTGAGCATTTCTTTAAGTGTTTCTCAGCCATTTGATATTCCTCTGTTGAGAATTCTCTGTTTAGTTCCAAGCCCCATTTCTCAATTGGGTTATTCGGTTTGGTGGTGTTTAATTTCTTGAGTTCTTTATATATTTTGGATATTAGACCTTTGTCAGATGTAGGGTTGGTGAAGATCTTTTCCCAGTCTGTAGGCTGTCGCTTTGTTCTCTTGACAGTGTCTTCTGCCTTACAGAAGCTTCTCAGCCTCATGAGATCCCATTTATTAATGGTTAACATTAAGACCTAGGCCGTTGGTGTTCTGTTCAGGAAGTTGTCTCCTGTGCCAATATGTTCCAGGCTCTTTCCCACTTTTTCCTCTAAGTGGCTTAGTGTCTCTGGTTTTATGTTGAGGTCTTTAATCCACTTGGATTTGAGATTTGTGCATGGTGACAAATATGGGTCCAGTTTCATTTTTTTACACATAGACCGCCAGTTAGACCAGCACCATTTGTTGAAGATGCTATCCTTTTTCCATTGAATGGATTTGGCTTCTTTGTCAAAAATCAAGTGATCATATGTGTGTGGATTCATATCTGGGTCTTCGATTCGATTCCACTGATCAACCAACCTGTTGCTGTGCCAGTACCATGCTGTTTTAATTACTATTGCTTTATAGTACAGTTTGAGATCAGGTATGGAGATTCCTCCGGAGCACCTTTTATTGTACAAGATTGTTTTAGCTATTCTGGGTTTTTTGTTTTTCCATATGAAGTTCAGAATTGAACTTTCAATGTCTTTAAAAAATTGTGTAGTTATTTTGATAAGGATTGCATTGAATCTGTAGATTGCTTTTGGTAGGATGGCCATTTTTACTATGTTAATTCTCCTGATCCATGAGCAAGGAAGATCATGCCATCTTCTCATGTCATCTTCAATCTCTTTCTTCAGAGTTTTGAAATTTTTTTCATACAAGTCCTTCACTTGCTTAGTTAGGGTAACTCCTAGATATTTTATATTGCTTGTGGCTAATGTGAAGGGTGTGGTTTTCCTAATTTCTTCCTCTGCAAGCTTGTCATTTGTGTATAGGAAGGCTACAGACTTTTTTGAGTTAATTTTGTATCCAGCCAGTTTGCTGAAGGTGTTTATCAGCTTTACGAGTTCTCTGGTGGAATTTTGAGGGTCACTTATGTACACTATCATATCATCTGCAAATAGGGATAATTTGACTTCCTCCTTTCCCATTTGGATACCCTTGATCTCCTTTTGTTGTCTTATTGCTCTGGCTAGAACTTCGAGTACTATATTGAAGAGATATGGAGAGAGTGGGCAGCCTTGCCTTGTTCCCGATTTGAGAGGAATTTCCTTGAGTATCTCACCATTTACTTTGATTTTGGCTATTGGCTTGCTGTATATAGCCTTTATTATGTTGAGGAAAGTGCCTTGTATCCCCGATCTCTCTAAAACTTTAAACATGAATGGGTGTTGAATTTTATCAAATGCTTTCTCTGCATCCAAGGAGATGATCATGTGGTTTTTTATTTTCAGTTTGTTTATATGGTGGATTACATTGATGGATTTCCGTATATTAAACCATCCCTGCATGCCTGGAATGAAGCCTACTGGTCATGATGAATGATATCTTTGATGTGTTCTTGTATTCGTTTTGCAAGTATTTTATTTAGTATTTTTGCATCTATTCATAAGAGAAATTGGTCTGAAATTTTCTTTCTTTGTTGAGTCTTTGTGAGGTTTAGGTATCAATGAGACTATGGCCTCATAGAATGAGTTTGGTAATTTTCCATCCATTTCTATCTTTTGGAGTAGCTTGAAGAGTATCGGTATTAGCTAGCCCTTGAAGGTCTGGTAGAATTCTGCACTGAAACCATCTGGCCCTGGGCTTTTTTTGGTTGGGAGACCATCGATGATTGCTTCTATTTCTGTAGGGGAAATGGGACTATTTAGCTTGTTTATCTGTTCTTCATTCAACTTTCGCAAGTGAAATTGATCAAGAAAATCGTCCATTTCCCTTAGATTTTCAAATTTTGTGGCGTATATGCCTTCAAAGTAGGATCTTATGATTCTTTGAATTTCTTCAGTGTCTGTTGTTATGTCTCCTTTTTCATTTCTGATTTTGTTGATTTCAATACTGTCTCTCTGCCTTTTAGTTAGTTTGGCTAATGGTCTGTCTATCCTGTTGATTTTCTCAAAGAACCAGCTTTTGGTTTTGTTGATTCTTTGGACTGTTTTCTTAGTTCTAATTTGTTAATTTCAGCCCTGAGTTTGATTATTTCCAGGCGTCTACTCCTCTTGGGTGTTTCTGCTTCTTTTTTTTCTAGGGCTTCCAGTTGTGTTGTTAAGATGTTTATGTGCGATGTTTCCAATTTCTTTTTAAAGGCACTTAGTGCTATGAATTTTCCTCTTAGCACTGCTTTCAATGTATCCCACAAATTTGGGTATGTTGTTTCTTCATTTTCATTGAATTTCAGAAACTCCTTGATTTCTTTCTTTATTTCTTCCCTGACCCAGGTGTCATTTAGCAGAGAGTTGTTTAGTTTCCACGTACGTGTAGGCTTTTTGTTATTTCTGTTGTTGTTGAATTGCAGCCTAAGAGCATGGTGATCTGATAGGATACAAGGTATTATTTCAATCCTCTTGTATCTATTGAGGCTTGCTTTGTGACCTAGGATGTGATCAATTTTGGAGAAGGTTCCATGGGGTGCAGAGAAGAAGGTGTATTCTTTCTTGTTTGGGTGAAAGGTTCTATAGATATCTGTTAGATCCATTTGACCCATGGCATTGGTTAATGATGTTATTTCTCGGCTTAGTTTCTGTTTCAATGACTTATCCTTCAGTGAGAGTGGGGTGTTGAAGTCTCCCACTATTATTGTGGGGATCGATGTGTGGTTTAAGCTTTTTTAGGAGATCTTTTACAAATGTGGGTGCCCTTGTATTGGGAGCATAGATCTTCAGAATTGTGATGTCATCTTGGTTGACTTTACCTTTGATGAGTATGAAGTGTCCTTCCTCATCCCTTTTGATTAATTTTGGTTGAAAGTCTATTTTGTTCGATACTAAAATGGCTACACCTGCTTGCTTCTTGTGACCATTTGCTTGGAATATTTTTTTCCAACCTTTTGCCCTGAGGTAATGCCTTTCATTATGGGTGAGATGTGTTTCTTGAATGCAGAAGAATGTTGGATCTTGTTTATGTACCCATTCAGTTAGTCTGTGTCTTTTTATTGGAGAATTGAGGCCATTGATGTTGAGAGATATTAATGACCAGTGACTGTTAAGAGTCTTAATTTTGATGTTGTTTCCAGTCGAACGTTTGTAGTTGTGTTTTTGCCATGGGATAGTTATCTATTTCCTGGGTAGTTTTGGTTGTAGCTTGACCCTTTGGGATGGAGTTTTCCTTCTAGTACCTTCTGTAAAGCTGGATTTGTGGATAGGTACTGTTTGAATTTGTTTTTGTCCTGGATATTTTGTTTTCTCCATCAATGGTTATTGATAATTTTGCTGGGTAAAGTAGTCTGGTCTGGCATCTGTGGTCTCTTAGGGTTTGCAGGATCTCTGTCCAGGCCCTCTGGCTTTTATGGTCTCTGCTGAGAAGTCGAGTGTAATTCTGATAGGTTTACCGTTAAATGTTATTTGGCCCTTTTCCCAGCTTTTAATATTTT
Source organism: Acomys russatus (assembly GCF_903995435.1). Lineage (NCBI taxonomy): Eukaryota > Metazoa > Chordata > Mammalia > Rodentia > Muridae > Acomys > Acomys russatus. Next base: position 59,346 of record NW_026131853.1, on the reverse strand, counting down.
TTCTTTGTTCTGCATGTTTTGTGTTTTGATTATTATGTGGCGGGCAGTTTTTCTTTTCTGGTCAATTCTATTTGGCGTTCTATAGGCCTCTTGTATGTTTATAGGCATTTCTTTCTTTAGATTGGGGAAATTTTCTTCTATGATTTTGTTGAGAATAGTTTCTGGGCCCTGGAGTCTGATGTCTTCTCTTTCTTCAATGCCTATTATCCTCAAATTTCTTCTTTTCATCATGGTGTCCTTAATTTCTTGGATGTTTTGTGTCAGGAGTTTTCCAGATTTGGCATTTTCTTTAATGGTTGATTCAATATCTGTGATTGTATCTTCTAGACCTGAGATTCGTTCTTCCATCTCTTGGATTCTGTTAGAAAAGCTCACCTCTGTGTTGCTCGCCTTCTTCTCTGAGGTCATTTTCTTGTATTTCTGTTGTATTTGAGTTCTCTGGGTTGTTTTCTTTGGGATAGCTAGAAACTGGAGACGCCATGTTGTTTTGTGTTTTTTTTTTTTTTTTTTTTTTTTTTTGCGTATGCTTTTTCGTTGTCCTTTAGACATCTTGCCGTCTTTGTTTTGTTGGGTAGCTTCCAGAGTTGGATGGAGGGAGTCTGATGATAGATTCACTTGTTTTCTCACGATTTCCCTAGGCTGGGAGCTCAAAGCTTCACTGGTGTGGATGTTAGGAGGTTAGCCCTGTTGTTCTGGTCTCTCACAGCCAGTGATCTTCAGCCCCCCTGTGCTGTGGATCCTGCAATTGTTCTGGGTCTCTGAATGAGCGTTGGGTTAGGCCAAGGTATCCACAGCCTTCTGTGTTCCCTGCCAAGTCCAGCCAGGAACACGGGCCCGAACCATGGGCTGAACTCAGCTAGATTCTCAGGACCTGAACCGTCTGCCGAGCTCAGCTAGGGATTCTGGGCCCAAAATGCACACAGGGTCCAGCCAAATTTTTGGGCTGGGACTACGCACCAAGCTCCGCTAGGGCCTTTTGGCCCAAAGTGCGTGCTGTGGTTAGTTATTGACTCAGGGCCCGAACTGTCCACCAATCTCAGCCAGGAATTCTGGATTCAAACTGCACACTGTGTCCAACCAGAGTCTTAGAGCTGGTGGAACCGAGCGCTCTGTCCAGCCTGCGCCACAGCAGGAGAACTGTGGCTGCTCTGAGTTAGTGCCAGTGGTGGAACCAAGTGCTCCGCCCAGACTGTGTCACTGCAGGGGAGCTGCCGCTGAGCTGAGGTGGTGCCTAGGATGCAACTGAGCACTCCACCAAGCCTGCGCCACAGCAGGAGAACTGTGGCTGCTCTGAGTTAGTGCCGGTGGTGGAACCAAGTGCTCCACCCAGACTGTGTCACCGCAGGGAGCTGCCGCTGAGCTGAGGTGCTGCCTAGTGTGGAGCTGTGTGCTCCACTAAGCCTGTGCCACAGCAGGGGAGCTGTGGCCGAATTAGTGCCTTGGGCAGAATTGCTTGCTGGGCTGGGCCAGTACCGGGACTCTGGGGCCGAACTGTCCGCCGAGTCCAGTCTGGGTCCGAAGGCTCCACGCGACCCAAATCCTGCCCCGAGTCCCCTCTCCCGCAGCAACTCCCACTAGCCACCACACCAATCGCCTCCAGCGGAAGGCTATGAGCTGCAAACCTCAGCCACCGCTGCTGGTGCCGCTGGTGCTGCTGACTCTGCCGCTGCCGCTCCGATCAGAGAAAATCCATGCTCCTCCCGTGTGCAGGGGCACGCAGGTCCTCCGCACCCTGGTCCCTCTGAACCGTGGAGCACTCCCGCTGCTGTGATGTTCGGACCTCGGTGTTCCTGGCTCAGAAATTTGTGCAATTCCCTGAATTGTTCACTGGAGCCTCCAAACGCGGTCCACACTGCTCGCCGCCATCTTGGATCCCTGTTTAGGGTTGTTGGGTTCATTGGGGCAACCAATCTCAGTCATCAGGATGGTCACCAGCAAAAGCAAACACACAGCAGCAGCCTTCTCTCTCTCTCTCCGAGCGTTTTCTCGCAGCCCTCATCTCTCTGTCTCTGTCACTCTCTGTCTTTCTCTTGGCTCTCATATTTTTTCCAACTGGCAAAGAGCATGTCTACACGTGAGGCAGCTTCTGCTAACAAAGATCATGCACCCTTCCACAAGGTGTTATCAGATGTGGACAAACTGGAACAGCCCCCAATATCCCACACCTGGCTTAAAACAAAAACATGTTTACATAACATAACTGAGTTTTTAAAGAAACTAAAACTTCTGCAACACTCATACCCAGGTGCCCTCATTGCGCACCCAAGCCCTCAGGTCCATGCCCCCCTCTCTGTTGAAGCCTAAGAGTAGAGACCTCATCCCCTCTCTCAATCCCTAGAAACAGATATTTCATTTAATAACTCTTTTTCCTTAAAGCAGGCTAGTTTTCTGTCCAAACCCTGATTGAATTTTAACTCTGCAGATAATCGACTTACTACTTATTAATAGCCTAATAAATTAAGAGTTGTAATTTCTTCTACTTAATTTTATGTTTCCTTCTCTTTCTACTTGCTCTTCTACTTCTACAAGCATGATCTATATAACGGTAACATATCTTTTCAACATTTCTGGAAGACCAGTCTGTATTGGGTGATGGTTCCAGGCAATTTTCTTCCCTCCCTTTCTAGATTCCTTACAACTATACAAATTAATGTTTTAATTTTTTGCATAAGTATGAAGATTCAGAATAAGTCTAAACTTCTATCTAGACTCAAGCAGATGCTTTGTGACATTTGAGACTAAGACGCTCAGCAAATACCGATACAATTTAGTTTATCCTGACTCAGATTTTTCCCCCTTTGTGCTATAATTAGCAGTTTGTAAACACCAGCAAGGCACTCTGCCTCTTCTCACCATGACTCCTGATTCTCAATTGCATTTACCCAGCACTTCATGAGTACCTATTGTATGCCACACTTAGCTTGATGTAGCGCTGCAGTGTGGTTTTGTTTGGAACGGCATGTTTTTACTTCCAGATTGTGTGGTCCAGAGGGTGTAAAACTGAACATGCTGGTATCTGGTAACAGAACATGCTAGAAGAGCCGAGCTTTGTTCTGCTTCATTTCCCAGTGTATCCATAGCATCAGGAACAGTGCATTAAACATGGCTCAACAAATATTTGTTGGATCTATGAAAGCATTTTGGGAGAAGGGCATGAGGGATTGAAATAAATGAACAACAAAGCAATGGCTCCAAGGCAAAAGAAAACATGGTTGCTCAAGAGATTGGTGTATAGTGAGAGTGCAGACTGATCAGTGCTAGTAGTTGGGTTCCTTTCACCCATCGGAACCTTCACATATCCATCTTAAAGCCCTACAACAATGCTATGAAGAGGTATTACTCAGCTTCTGTTTCTCATTGCAAGTTGATTTAACCTGATCTGTTACTTGAGAACAGCAGTGGAACTGTTCCTGGCTGCGCGCAGCTTTGATGATAGACAGATGACCAGGCTCTGGGAGCCGAATTCAGCTGCCGCTGAGAGAAGAGTCTGGGTCTCAAGAGTGTGCTTTCAGCTGCTCTCAAACTCATTCTTTGAGACTAAGTTTGGGAAGACTTCAGGTAATAAATAGTCTGGAGACTTCAACTGTGGTGCAAGGGGCGGGGGGGAAGACAAATTTCAGTAAAATGTGCAGTAAGTAAAACAGAGGTGGTGGAACTGGAGCTGAGCAAAGGCTCTCGGGAAAACATTGTGTTCTCTGGCTAGCCCATCAAAAGATGTGAGTTTTGGAAGAACTGGAGTATAATTTCAGAGATTATGACTACTTTAAATTCTAAGTACTTTTAAATTAGTGGTTGGAAGTTCTGGAGAGATGACTCAACAATTAAGAGCACACGTTGTTTTTTTCAGAGGATCCAAAGTAGTTTCCAACACCCATGTTTGTAGTTAACAGTCACCTGTAACTTTAGCATCAAGGGATCTGATGCCCTTCTGGCCCCATTGGCAAGTGCACACAGGTGCACAAACCCACATACAGACACATGAACACAAACATAAAGCAAACACACAAACAAACAAAAACAAGTTAGTTAGTTGCTGGAAATTTACACTGAGAATTATCCCCAAGAGATTACAAGGGTTTCAAGCTTTTTGCCTTGTGAGACGACAGACAGATCTTTCCTTCTAACTTCCTTGAGTGGGAGATAGAGGAACAAGCCAATCAAGTCCAAGACCTCACAGCTGCTTTGAAGACCAAGGCTTTCTCCACCAAGTGTGTTATCTCCCAATAATTTGGAATGCTGCTTTTCTTTTATTTATTTCACAGATAGAGTGCACAGAATTGCTCCCCTATCGTCAGTTGCTTAAATGCTTATCAAAAAAATTTATTCTTGATTCTGTAAGAATGTGGGAAAACTCCATCAAGAAAGAAATGGAGTCAGTCAACACAGTTCTCTTGCATTTAGCTTTGTTACTGTTTCTTTTGTTATAAATTGTGCTCATCCTTTGATCTGGCGAGCTTAGAATTGTTCCCCAATATGTATGCTTTAGTAATATTGTAATGTACGGCAACATTGAATGGGCAAGCATTAGGAGAATACAGGAGTCTGGGACTTCACTTGGCTAGACACACATCTATCCTTACGATGCTCTTAGCAACATGACAGTCCTCCCTGCATGGAGTTTCACATACACCCTGATCCAAGCAATCCAGTGGGCCCCTCCTTTCAACACCCTCTTGATAATTTCCCCTTTGTGGTCTACTGCATGCCCAAACATATCTAGAAACTAAGAGAAATATGATAATCCATCCTGAACTAGGTTTGTGTGAAGGTACAATAAGGCAAATTGTCCTTTGAATTAATATTTACGAAAAATACACCTACTTATTATCTTATGTCTATGCCTTGTGTATACATTGATTAAAATTGAATGCATCATGGGAAAAGACATAATCAATAAAGGAAGGGTTATGTAACCCATAAACTACCAATCAATGCCAGAGGGATGCCGTCACACTATCCCTAGCTACTGATTCCTCCTTTTCCTAAATTAACAGAAGGAAACCTGGAACAATACCCAGGACCCTTGAGTACTCTCACCCAGGCAGCCTGATTTCCTTTTGTATCACATTTGGTCTGTTCTTTCACTATGCCTCTGAACAAAATCTTTCTGATTAAAGAATGAGTTTTGGTCATATGTGTAGCACATCTCTATAATTCTTGTACTTGAGAGACAGAGTTGTGTCAAGGATAGCCTGGGGTACATAGTAAGGCTCTAGTGAGCCGATCTCAACAAAACAAAACAACCAATTGAAAGGGAATTATCATGAGGACTTCGTAGTGCTTGTTTCAGGTCCCTTTCCTTTGTCACTGACAGTGACTCTCTGACACCTGGATTGATGAACACGGATGTAGAAACCTCTGATTTAGTATGTGGCAGAAGGGAAAGACTTATGAAGTATTTGTTAATGGAAGAAAGGATGAGAGAAGGGACAATGGGGGAGGTATGGACTTTTAGAAACAGCTTAAAAAATGGAAACCAATAGAGTACAGGTCATGGTCCTTAGTGTGCTGTGTATAATGTTGACATTGAATTTGGCTTTGGGAAATTACTCAATCTGTAGTTTGTGACTTAAATTGAGAATATAGTTTTAAATTTGGTTTCCAAATTATTTTTAAAAACTGGCTTTGTTGAGATTTACTCTTATGCGTTTGTATGACTGTAAAAACAGCCCTTGGCCAAAATATTGTGTTAGAAATATTTTATATGTAGTGTTACAGTTCCAAGTGCCAGTTTCAACATTAAAGCACACAGAGGTAGGGAAACAGATTTTTATAAAAGATAAATCTCTGTAGTCTGGTTTCTGCTCATGTGGAATAAATCTGTAAAAACAGAACCACTGGTAAATCTTTCAAGAAGAGAACTGCTGGCTGAAAATCCCATTTTGTTATGAAAACACTGAACTTAATTATAACATACTCTGTAAAGCCAGTGGTTGTAGTATTGTAAAATTATGCAGAATTGTTGCTTGTTATGATGCTTTGTTACGTTTTATGACTCTTTAAGTGTGTGGTATGCATAGTGTCAAGCAGAGAAATGTTTTTCTGTACTGTCTGTGGGGAGGCTGTAGCTATGGCTCGATGTTTTCTCCAAGTCCTTTTCCAAAGCAAGAGTCTAATCCCAGATTCATAGCCCCACCAACTGCTTGACTGAAGAAAGATGGGAAGCTCTTTGGCCAGGTCCAGTTAAGGCTAACCACTGAACACACCTGTTACCTCTGTAGACCTCTTTCCATAAAGCACCCTCAGGTTAAAGCCATGATTTGGATGCCCAGTCCCATCTCGCAAATCCCCCACTGCCATCCTCCCTACATGAGTTCATACCCATGGAGTCGGCAGTCCTCCTGCCCTCTTTCACACATGCATGCCACCCACATCATTCGAACTTCTGTTAATACAAAAGCAATCTACTTGTTTCTCAAATTCTAGCCAAGGACTACCTCCTCCATGACGACTGTCCCATCTACTGGCTAGATGGCCCCGTTCTTTCTCTAAAGTTCCAAAGTATTTCACACTCAGGGAAAGACATTCTGCAATGCAGTAGAACTTTTTGTGTGCATTTCCTCTCACAACAGAATATAAATTCTCTACGGCAAAGTACTGGCTGTGTGTGTGTGTGTGTGTGTGTGTGTGTGTGTGTGTGCGCGCGCGCGCGTGTGCATGCTGAAACCATATATCATAGTACTTAGCATAATGTCTGGTGCCTTTTATGCCCAGCAAATGTTTAAAGAATAAACAGTCTGGGAAAAAAAAAAAGAGGTCACAAAACTACAGACAAATCTGATTGCTTTCTGTCTTTAACATAAGTAGCTAAAACAAAAGTCACGGCAGCAGTGGACAAGTGTCAGTGTTGTGGCTACGTCACATATTGACACTTGCCAGGACAATATGCAACTTGGGTGCCCTTGTGTTCCTTTCACTGATAGGGGACTTCAGGCACCACGGAGGTTATAGCTCTCCTACACTGTCTGATAATGGTAATTGAAGGGGCCAGGTTTAAAACTCAGGCAGTCTGTCTCCAGAGCCCTCATTCTTAATTTCTTTACAAACATTTCACCCCTGTTAGCCTTACCTGTGTATTCCAAATAAATGAAGTCTCATGTGGGCACCTCTTTGCCCGTTAATGAAAATATTCATGCCCTCGTTTTAAAAGACCACATGTGTTGCAGTTACCAGCAGTGGGGCTTTGGCCATCCTCAAAGAGAGCCACAGTGTCTGCTTGATAAAAGCCATAATTTTCCTGACCTGCACTGGGCTGGCCCCCTCAAAGAAAATGCAGGCAGACACTTGGCAACTGGGTTCTCCCAGACTCTCAAGTGCACAGCGATGTTAGTGTTGGCAGTGGGGGACGGTTCGCTTCCTCCCTGCCTCATGAACTGTCACATCAGCCTCTTTGATCCTCCCAGGGTCTCACGCATGCCAAAATCATTACTCCATATTATTACTCCGTTTCAGATAATTGCCAGAGAAAATGCTAAGGTCAGTAATGACCAAGGTAGGGAAATTGCTATGTGCACAGTACACTATGCATATATTACATACTCAGAAAGGGCCCAGACTAGAGGCTTTGCTTATTTTTGTTGTACCAAAGCCATGAAAAGGAGGAGGAAAGGAATAGAAATTGATACATCTGGAACAAGAGCCAGGCATGATTTACTCACATTTTTACCTGACCTGAAATTGCTTATTTAGAAAAAAGAAACATTATAAAGTCTCAGGAAAATGTCATGAATCAGAGCCAGCGTGATTTCACATTTGGGCTCCATAAACTGCTTTTTTTTTTTTTCTTTTTAAGGCGAAGAAACTGTCCAGGCAAACCAAATGAGCCAAAGGTAGCCCTGCCACCATGAGGATCACCACAGCAACAGTTTCCCTGCTTGCTGCTTCTTCTTATGGCCCAGCAAGGGAGCCTCAGACACTGAAGGCTGGAGGGAAACCTGCTGGTGCAAGATTGCTGTCCTTTCTGCCAGTGGGGGGAGGGGTCACACATTGTCAACAGACAAATGACAATAGAGTTTCACTAAAACGGAGTCACTACATCCCTGAAATAAACAACTATGAAAGCTAGAGAAGAGGAAGGGGGGAAAAGGCTCATTAAAGTCATCCATCCCTACTGTAATGATTCCCTTATTGCATGTGTTCATGGCTCTTTTGCAAGTAATATGTAAAGTTTTGGAGCAATTAGATAATAAGTGCTATTTTTATAGCTACCAGCTGGAGCTGTATTTAGAGACCATCTTTTTTTTTTTTTTTTTAAATTAACTAAACTCTAGACTTTGTTTGATTTTCATTACTTTAATAGCCTTTTTCTGTTCCAGAATTCAACCCAGAGTAGCACATTGCATTTGGCTGTTATGTTTTTCCAGTGGTTTTAATTTTTTTTCCTGGTCTGTGGCAATTTATCAGCCCCACATCTCCATTTTCCTACGGCATAAACAGGCTCAGATAGTGCTGTCAAGGAAGCCCTCTAGGCTGAGTTTGTCTAATGTCTTTCTGTAATTATACTGAGGTTATAGAATCAGTAGAAAAAAAAAACAGAGATGAAAATGCTCCTCATCACACCAAATTGAGGCACTCTGTGCCCACAACACACTGCCGGTGAATGTAACCTCTGCTCGGTTAATAGCAAGCATGGATGTATTTTATTCATTTGCAGTTCAAAGCTGCTGTTTTCTCTTTACTTACTCTATAAATTGGGGAACCAGCCAGTAAGCTTAACTCATTCTCTGGGTGAATATAGGGAGGAATCAAGATGGTTTGTTTGTTTGTTTTTTTTGTTTTTCGAGACTGGGTTCTCTGTGCAGCCTTGGCTGTCCTGGACTTTTTTGTAGACCAGGCTGGCCTCAAGCTCACAGAGATCCACCTGTCTCTGCCTTCCCGAGTACTGGAATTAAAGGCGTGTGCCTCTGCGCCCGGCTAGGAATCAAGTTTTTATAAATTCTCAATTTTTTTTTGAATTCTTGAAAGACTGGACTCTTTTCTTCTTGTGTTGTTTTATTCAGCCATTTATGTATGTTGGTATGCATTCATATCAACTTTATAGTTTTGCTGATAATAAAATGTTCTGATTTATCTTGGGTTCATTTGTTGATCGCTTTGTCCTTCAGTGGTTCACAAGATGAGCTGTTTGTGTCCTCGTGTACTGCCTCAGTCTTGTGGCACCAGGTGTGTCTCCTAATATCTGTGAGCGTTTTTACAATGGCATGGCACTGAGGATGCAGGTGTGGAACATGTTATTTGCTATCTGGACTGACACTGAGTGAGTGGCAGGCAAGGCTTAGGACCTGGTTGAATGTGGTTCCAAAATTCCTTCCTATACCCAGGATGCGATCTGCAGATCAAATCTGCGCTGTCTTAGCTAGCGTGTGTGCTTCTGTTCTTCTGTTCTCGTCTGTTCTACTGGCTGACTTTGTTGAAATGAACATAGGTGAATTTCTTCCTCATTCTTTTTCTTTTTAATAAGGTTTTTCAAGACAGGGTTTCTCTGTGTAACAGTCCTGGCTATCCTGGACTCACTTTGTAGACCAGGCTGGCCTTGAACTCATAGCGATCCTCCTGCCTCTGCTGGGATTAAAAGTATGCGCCACCACGCCCGGCTCTTCTTCATTCTTAAAAACAATAAGAGTGCTTGCTTGTGCCTTCTTCATGCCATTTATACTTATAATTCAAAAGAAAAAAAAAAAACAAATCTCTAGCTTTTACTTTCCTAAACTTGTGAACTCGCAGACTTAACCCTACTTTGGTTTCCAACTCTTACATGACTTTAGTCATTTGTTTGTCATGGTCCTGGTAGTAACACTCTGAAAGTGTTAACTTAATAAAGTGATCTTAAGTGAAGCCCTGTAACCCCATGGGAGAAATTAAGGGTGCTAAACATAGCTGGTGGTGTATCAGGATCTAGCTGAAGTGCAAAGGCAGCCCCGGGGAGGAATGGCTCCAGGAGAAAGCAAGAAGCACAGGTGCCCAACCACAGGAAGGATTTTCCCAGAGGAAAATGAACCTCTGTTAGTTAGTACACTGGTCCACAGAGAGTGAGGAGAATACCTTCCCTTGCCTCTCAATCCCTTTGCCCTTTGCAGCTAGTCTTTCCCATGAGTGACACTCCTAAAATGAAGGGAACTGGAAGCCAGGAAACTTAGTTTATTGAAACCCATCTCCATGCAGGCACAAAGCAAGGGAGAGAAGGGTAGGAAATGGATCCACTACGAGGCTACCAAGAGGTCAGCTGACAAAGTTACTGTCCTTCTGGCATCAGAGGAGCCATGACCACCTGCAAGGGACAGCCAAGAGCAGGCTGTGTTGATGTTCGCTCGTGGGAGGAGGGAGTCAGGAGGACCATTAGCTCTGAGCCTGTGATTTCAGCATTCATTCCTGTGCCTTCTCATGAGCAGTAGTAGCCAATGCTGCCCCAGATGCCCATGGCTTTGGGAGAGCCAGAGAATACAGAGAAAGTGGAAAGAAGTGATGACAGAGGAATCCATCTATGGAGCTGTGGTTCTGGAAGTCTTTCTTTCTGCAGAGGTGAAACTTTCAATGATGTCATTGTTTAGGGGCCCATCCATGCTCCTGTAAGTAACCTGCGCTAACACTAAGCCCAATAGACTCATTGATTGGTTCATGGTGCTGGGCCTGAGTGAGTCCTTCCTTTGGTTGCTCCCTGATGCCATATCTGGGATGATGCATGGACATTTGTTTATGTTTTCCCAGAAAAGTTCACCTAATAGTTACTATGCTTATTTAACTTTTGGAAAGTATTCTATGCTGCCTCCCCCGCCCCCCCAAAGATTTTCTTTCCTTTGAAATCCATAATGCCATGTCCTACTTTCTTTCAAACAGTTTATAAAGAGAAAATAATCCTGCTAGAGACAGTTGGCTTTGCTGAAAGTGAAGAAGTCAGGGGACCAGACTACCCCCAAGAACTCAGAATCTGGCATTTTTTTTGCCAGGCCCCCATTTACTTTTGACATCCTTGCAATCTTCTTTTTAGATTTATTATCTCTCTAGGGAACAGTATTCACCCGTAAGAGCTCTTATTCTCACATAACACAAAATTCCAAACCATCATTCCAGATCCAAATTATTGGCAAAGGGTTCAAGCCTCCCCGCCCGCCCCCAAACAAAAACACAGCCCTCCATCTTTTTATACTTACCCTCTTACTTCTCTTATAGCTCCTGTCTTCTACTCACGACCCCCCACCCCCGCCATGATGGGAGCCAGGTCAGGGATTTTATTCCTCTGTTTTGCGAGGGTATAATCTGTTTTCCTCACTGACGTATCACAAGTGCCTGCATCAATATCTGGCACTTAAGAGACAGGCAGTAAATCTTTATTGAGTAACGACTGAATCGCTTCCAGTGAGGTCAGATGACTCTTCTTTCCTCACGCAGGACCTTCCTTATTTCTGCACCTCTTGCATCATCTCTGTCTGTCTGTCCCAGTGTGCGCTTTGAGACGCATCTCACATCATTTCCTCTCAGCTCTCTCAACTACTATTCAACAGACACAATCTACTTATTAGCCATACAGTTGTTTATCTTCTTCGGGTTGCTGCTTCCTCTGTGCCATCTGTCGGAATTATGTGGATATGATTTTTTATCTCATCCGACAGCACCACCAAAAGTGTCCTAGGCTGACTCATTCATTTACAGCCTTCACCCACATCTATAGAGAGCCTGGAAAGCTCTTCGTTGAACCCAAGCAGATAAGCATAGAGATATATCCTAGACATAGGTATTAGTCCCTCAGCTTTTTAGAACTGTACATGACCAATATTCCCGATGGTCCCCTTCAGGAAAGGATGTGCTGCATCTTCAGTGCTGGAGTTCTGTAGTATTGGCAGAGGGTATTACTGAATTATTCTGCCTTACATCCTTATGGAGACTGATTTTTATAGACAAACAAACAAAAGATCATATTAAGCACGAACTGTAACACAAGTTTCTAGCTAATTTATACATCTTAAAGGTCAATGGAGACAATGAAAGGCTCTTTGTAACAATTCAGCTGGACCTGGTTTGAACGCATTTACCATGCCCATGAGCTCACTATCAGCAGCCACATCCAGGTTGGCTTCAGCACTGCGGGGTCTGGCTGCTTCCTTCGTCCCTCCCCTGACATATGGTGAGGATCACGCTCCCACTTCTCTCTTTATGTTCTGCTCTTGGCCTCTGAGCTGCCCTAGGAAATGTAAAGACTAGAACACACACGTAGCTTACGGAACCTCTCTATGCAAATTACTTCCTCTGACTTCTGCAGTATTGCAATCTCTCATTCATTCAGCTTGCAGCATGCCCAGGAAAACTATCAATTTACAATTAAGAAAAACTAGATTCATAAAGATATGGTGGCCAGCTGTTTGCCAAACTATCTCATTCTTCCCCTTGACAGGCAGCTAGTGTGTTTTCTGCCCTCTATTAAATCCATGCCGTGTGACTGAATTTGACTAGAAGATTCTAAACAACAGTAAAACCTCCTATGATTCAAGATCCATTTTTTTTCTGTTTTAGGAATTAGTGAACATTGTGGTGGTTTGGATAAAAATGGTTCCCATAGTCCCATAGAAAAATGCCACTATTAGGAGATGTGGCCTTTTGGAAGACATGTGTCACTGGGGCGGGGGTGGCACTTTGAGGGTTCAGAGGTTCAAACCAGGCCTAGTGGTGGCTAAATGTCTCCCTTTTGGCTGTCCGGAATCCAACTGTAGAACTCTCAGCTACCTCTCCAGTAAGTACCATGTTTGCCTGTGTGATATCATGCTTTCTGCCATGATGACAATGGAACTAAACTTCTCAACTATAAGCTGGCCCCATTAGATATTTACCTTTATAAGAACTGTTGTGGTTATGGTGTCTCTTCACAGCAAAGAAAGAAGCCCTTACTAAGACGAACATGGTACCCTGAGGTCACAAATTTCTACTGCTTTGGATGCTGCAGCAACTTACGAATTTATTTGCTTTCCCTAGGCCTTGTCACTCATAGCATGTGATATAGATAGGACAATTCAACAACATAAACACAATTCAAAAGACTGAGTTGTCTCTACTAATTGTACTGTTTCATTTAGTTGTGAGAAGCACTTTAACTCTTTGTGGTCCTGCTGACTCAAACATTTCCCCTGCCAGGAACACAGCTGCTCTTTATCTGAATAAGGCAATCATTTCTGAAAGGTTAGCCTGTCTCAGCACTGCCCCAAATGTTATCTAACATCTTCATTTCCCAGGAGAAAGCAAATGCTTAGATGTAGGTAACAGATTTTTCCAGACTCCAAACAAGATAGGTTCCAGAACATTTATGATGGCATCTGAGTTGTACTGGATATGTATACAAAATTCTTTTACCCTAATTTTTTCCAAAAGTAAGATTTTTCATTTTCTTCACAAAATTTTCTAAAAATTGATATCTAAAAAGTTCCAGAAAATCATCAATAATCTGATTATATTAGAGTATATACATAAAGAATGGAGGCATTAAGGGTTATACTGCTTTAGAAAATGTTGTTGTAGCTTCTCCTACAAAGTCCATAACTTCACAAGTTATGTACCACAGTTTGGTTGTCTTTCCTTCATCAAAACAGTTCTCATTGCAACATATGAAGGCCATTACAGGAAACCAAACACAGTTAAAATGCAGCTGTGGAGCTCAATTCTAGCAGGTATATCTATAAAACAGCATCTGTACCCAAGGTTTAGTGATCATTTTGGGAAGATTTTTGTAAAAGCCAGAAGATCAGGAAGTTTTCTGTGAGATTGTATCTCCTAAGAATGCCAGAAGCTAAACTCTAACTAAAGTCTCACCAACATGGCCGCACAAATGTGACTAAAAACAAGGATGAGAGCATCAGGTTCACTAAAGTGGCAGGGGGAGAGCACAGCAAAGCCTTGACATTCCACAGAAACTACAGGATGCTGAGAACAGGAGACCTAGTCCTTCCCACGGAAGAGTGCACTGATTAGCTTTCCAATAACAGATGGTCAGCCCTGAAAACATACCTACAAGTAACATTATATATAGACTGAGAAAGTTGTGCTCACGTATTTAGTATACACACAACACCAACACCAACAACAATTAAAATAAAAGAGCCATAAATTTGAAAGAGAGCAAGGAGGCATATATCACAGGGTTTAGAGGGAGAAAAGGAAAGAGAGAAATGATATTTATAATCTCAACGAGTAAAAGAAATAATTATTGAAAAGAATAGAAATGTTACAAAATAATTCGAGATGAAATCAACTGAAACCAGCCATTCATGGGATATAACACATATAAAAATTAATAGATATATTGGCCAAAGAGTTTTGATCTTGCCTTCTGGAAAAGTAGCAAGGTGTAATTATGTTGAGTAGATCAGGGCATATAATTCTAGCTCATATTCTTTCTGGTGTCAGAATCCATCCCAGACCACTTGACAAAGCTACTAACCAAGGCTTTCATGTGAATGAGCCCCAAGCGTGCTGTATGCAGCCTGGCCAAGGCAATGTGGTGACCACTTTCTGAATGATCAGCAGAATTTCTCCATGCAAGGCCCTTTTTATGGTCAGATAACTCCACAATTAGACTTGAGCAACATGAAAGGAAAAAAAAGGGCCAAAGCAGGAGAGTCCAAGGAGGCTTCCCAATAAATCTGTGAGAAAGAGAACTCATTCCACGGTGCTCACAGCCCAGCAACCAGTACTTACCAAGCCCTGGTGTCCTGTTCCCTTTCTCTGGATTTATGGCAAACTAAAAAAGAGAAAACAAAAAGCTAGCATTAGATCACAGAGTACAATGTGCCATCCTGTGTTTGCTCCTCACCAAAAAATTAATATAAGTACTAAAGAAATTCCAGGGTCACATATATAAGGATATAATTTAAAGTATTTATTTAGCCTTGGAAGGTTGCTCTTATTCCTCACAATATCAGCCAAAATATGTAATATGACGCCATTTGAGGTCAAATGTGATGCTTCTGAATGATCTATAATTAGTGACTGAACAGTACTTGAATATTGTTAGTATTTTTACTTAATTTATAACATAATTTAGCATGGCACTGACTTTGGCCAGTCACTAAGATGTGCAACTTTCTTTCATTTATCGGTTTTTTTTTTTTTTTTTTTTTTTTTTTTTAAACAGGTCTTGAGACGGTACATATCACTTTTGTTCATAAATTAAACTTTTTGTTCAATAGTTTAACTTGTACCTGGCAGCTCTTAACTTGGGCATCCGTGAGTCAACTTAGACTCAGATTCAGTAACTGCTCAGTGCTCTAGAAACTGTCTTTATTCTGTAAATTGAAAGGCTTAAAAATCCACCTCACAGTAGGAAATAAAGTAGCTTGTCTCTGTCTGCTTGACCCTTATGAATATAAACACACTCAGAAAGAAGTAAGTGAGGGATGTTTCACACTTTTCCTTTGTTTTCAGAATAAACACAAAATGAAATCCACGCATACTTTTCTCCTTTCCTCAACATAAACTATTTCAAAATACTGAATTAAAAAACAGCAGGTTTAATAACTTAGTATATTAATAACTTAGTATATTTTGTGGAGGCACCCTTTATACAAATCCTAGATAAAATACAGAAAAATTTCACTTAAAGTTACAGCAGGAAGTAGGCAATCCTCAGGTTCCGGAATCAAAGGATAATAAGTGGAGAGAGAAAAATGGTGGCTATGTACAAATGGAATATGTCTTTCATTAAAATAAAGACATACTTTCCCTTGGGCTTGAACAAGCAAATGATGACTTAGGATCAGAGAAGCAGAGAATCAGCACAAAGACATAGAGATTCAACACCTTACAGATTTGTATCTTTAATTAAAGAGTAGAAAAGAAGAAAATTAAATTCCTAATATGTAAAAACATGGCAAGGAAGCTTATACACCATTATGGGCTTTGAGCAGCCATTAAAGGTATCTCACCTGTTGTATCCTCACCAGCATTATGTGGGAAAAGAGAAACAGTTATTTACTGTTTTAAGAGTGTAAAATGGTGTAGTCACCATGCAAATCAGTGTGGAAATCTGCCAAAGGACACAGACAACAGCTCCTTGGTATGCACCCAAAGGCCTCTATCCTACTATACAGGCACTTGTACATCTGATGAGTTCATTGCTGATCTAGTCATAATAGCTAAGCAATAGAATCAGCCCAGATGTCCATACGCTGATGAATGGATAATGAATATATATACATCGGAATTTTACTCAATTGTTTTTCTAAAAACTGAATTTACAGGTCAATGGGTGAAACTGGAAACAATTATACTGAATAAAGAAACCAAGGCCCAGAAAGACCAATGTTCAGTATTTCCCCTCAAATATGATTCCTAGCTCCAAGAATTTAAATGTGTGCATTTAACTTGGCGAACCTGTATAATCCAGGAAACTAGGGAGCACTGGTCAAGGAATGCCATAAGAGGGGGTAGTAGAATACAGATGATATTAAAGCATTGAGGGGGACCTTGGAGGGAATGTTCAAACTGGAGTGTTGAAGGGAGAGTAGAGGAGATGGGATTGCTAGAGGAAGGGTTAACCAATATGAAGGGTATATGAAAAATCCATATAGAAACCGATTATCTTTTATGCCCACTACACATTATAAATTAAACTGCAGAGTTAGAATAGAGGTTTCCTGAGTGGTTGGACAATGCTGGCTGGAGAGGCAGTGCATTTTTAACAATCTCTGTGGTGGTGTGCTTGTCTCACGTACTTAAGGCCTTGAGTTCAGTGCTCAGCATGTCATAAATTAACAAATAAGACAAATATTTTTAAAAGTGCAGGGGCTGAAGGGTTGGCTCAACAGTTAAAATCATTGGTTTCTCTTTCAGAGGTCCCAGAAGCAATCTCTAGGACCCACACGGTAGCTCACAACGATCTATAGCACCTGCCTCAGGGCATCTGCTGCCTTCTTTTGGACTCTACAGGAATGAACACATGTAAGAAAATGCCTATACACATTAAAACAAATTTAAACATAAAAAATAATGTGTACTTATGACACAGGGAACCAAGCTTACCCATTGGGTTATTACATAAAGACACCAAAATGTCAGCATCTTAAAGCAATAAAAGTTTGTATGTTGGTCATGCTGTATGTCCACAGGGACTCTTGAGGCATTATGTCTCTTGTCAGTTCAGAGGCACAGGGTAACAGAGCACCCATTTGTCTATCCTCACCGAGAGCCAAGCCCGAGATGAGAACATTCACTGTGGCAGCTAGATTTTGGTTTTAGAGGCAACTCACATCACTGCTACTCACAGTTTCTGGGCAGACCTAGAAGTATGGCTTCCGCTAACTGCAAGGAACCAGGAACTAAGTCCTTCATGTCCCCTAGAGGAAAAGAAAACTAGGTGTCAATAAGCATGACCACCATCTATCACACTGGCAAAATATTCACATGTGGAATATATAAATGTCAAATGTATTTAAAAGATAAACAGAGAAGAAGAAGAGAAAGGCACAAAACTAACCCACAACAAAATCCCAATGGCTACGGAACATGAAAAATCAAAAGCTCAAAATTGATTGGAATCGGAGAAAGGCTAATTATGAATTAATAGACAGCATCCAGGGCACCATTAGAGTTTCAAAAATTCCTCAGGATTGCAGTGCATAACTATGGACTTTTCTTTGGTCCACGTGCTTTTGGGGGGCAATTGAACCATTGATTAAAGGTGAAATGTCAAAACTCCTGGACAAGTGTTTACACATAATGCGAGAGGGAGAACCAGGAGGTGATTTTTTTGCTCAGTTTGAAGTGTCAGTAAAGGTAACACAACTTCATTATTCTGATTATAGAAATGTGAGCTATTTATACAATGGAATGGTGTCTTGTAGACAAAATAAACCAGTTAGATTAACTGCAACACATGTAAAACTCACATAGTGAAAACTCAAGAACATGGTATAGACATTTACACAGAATGTTTTTATTGTTGTAGATTTTTTTTTCCGATAGTGGGTTTTTCTGTGTAGCTCTGGCTCTCCTGGACTCGTTTTGTAGACCACGTTGGCCTCAAACTCACAGAGATCTGCTGCCTCTGCCTCTCAAGTGCTGAGATTAAAGGCGTGTGATTTTTAAATCATGAGAACATCTATAATCCATGCATGCATTCTAACTGACAGGAATGGTAGGTGTTACATGAAAAATAATGGTCACCCTTAGGAAAGAAACAAGAAGGATAGAAGAATTTTATAATAATGTGAACTGGTTTACCTCTTAAAAGAAAAAAAATCTAAGAAAAGCATGACACTGTTAACAACTATTTTGAGATGTTGGTGGTGTACAGATGAATACAGTATTTTCTGAACCAACCTTCTTGCCACCCAACGGTCTACAATGAATCACTGTCTCTTGACTCTTCTAGCAGCAGTCTTACCAGTCCTGGTAGAACTGACTTCCCTCACACTGTCTCAAAGAGAGATGGGTAGTTGTATTATTCAGCTTCCCACAGCACTCAGACCTGCCCCATCTACCCTAGTGTTTTATAGTCAGGCTGTGAGAGGTTCTTTCATGTCTTTACAAGTCTTCCCCAATACAAACAGTTCAGACAGAGAGTATTCCTAATGCTGGGACCATCTCCATGGTTTTCTGCCTGTGTTACTTGAACAGATACCTTAAATTCCTTGCCTGAAATAAAAATACACCATTAACCAGGCAATCAAGGCAATTAAATGATTATATATATATATATTCAGAATAAGTAAATCAAGTTGTGATTCCTTTTAACTAGAACACTGTTCTCCGAAGTGTCGCTCCACTTTATCTCCTTGCCCCCAGCCTATGAGGGTTCTAATATACCTTCTCCTCCCCCACCAATGTCAATTGTTTTTATTATTGTAGTTGCTATCTTAGTGGGTTTGAAAGTGGTATTTCACTGCATCATTACAATGTTCAGTTTGTCAAGGTCAGTTTTTATTTTCTAATTAATGTCATTATAAATAAACTGAAGAATTTAATTATTATCCCGAGCTTTTATTTATCTTTATATTGTATAATAGCAACTTTAAATGATAACATTAGAACATTTAAGTCTTATGCAAAAGCTACCAACAATCTCAATTCATACGTAGTATCTTATTATTGGAGGGTACCTCAATGTGACAGAAGAAATAAACACACATAAACTAGCAATTCAGGGCACTTCTTCAACAAGTAACCAACCTTTACAACAAAATAACAACATGACTACATTATCTTTTGACTTCAATATTTTATTATACTATGTATCTCTCACTTTTAATGGTAAAAAATGGAATTCTTGCTTTAAAAGAACATAAAAAGTAAAGAATATGTCTTTAATATTTCTATTAATAATTATATTAGAGATTCTAGCCAAAGAAATTAGACAAATAAAACATAGACCAATCAAAAAAAAAAAAAAAAAAAAGACATACAGATACTTTTATTTGCAAATGACAATTTTATACACACATAGTCTTGGAGAAGTCATGAAAAACTAATAAGAACTAAGAAATAACTGGACAATTTGGAAGATAGAAGATTGATAAACACAAAGAAAATCAAACAAATTTCTACATAGCAGCAACAAGCAAGACGAAAATAAGATTAAGAAAACAAACTGAATTTACAATAGCTTGAAAAATAATTGAGTGCTCAAATTTAACAAAGTAAAAAGGTAAGACTTTACTGCACACCAACAGCACACTACTCCACACATCTGCAGCCTAGTCTGTGCATTCTTACTTGAATCCTGCATTCCTGTGAGGGCAATGATCTGCTCTTCAGACCATACTACACATTGATTAGTTTAGAAGAAAGCTCCTGACTCACGATGGATTTAAATTGCTTGCCAATAGTAGATCAGCAAAATCTTTGGGGATAGTTGACTTGTGTAGCAATAACAGAGCCATAAAGATGACAACGTGAGCCAAGACTCTCCATGGAAATGACACCCAGAGCCACCCTGCAATGTATAGGCTATCTGCCATATTGATAGACTCCGTGTTCCTCACCCAAGAGTCAGGAGAATACTCCTGGGGTGCTTTCATAAAAGTCAGCCACAAATAAAATAAACTGGGCATTAAATAAAACCAATTAAGACATGTTTGATATGGTTCATTTTGGTGGAAACAAAAATTTCAGAGCCAGCAACTCCAACAGACTTCCTGTATTCATGTTCAGGACATACCAGTCAGAAGAATGGAGACCACCTGGCATACCACAGGCCAAGCTTGCCAGCAGAAGTTCAGCCCCCAACTTGCACAGAGACTCCCTACTGGATCAGAGGTCACGCTGGCTGTTACAAAGACCAGAAGGCAAAAGAGGAAACAGAAACCAAGGAATAAAACATCAATTCAACAAAGATCAATTCAACTCAGAAATCAGTATCTAGACCTATAAACATTCCAATCCCAGATGCCTAAACACCAGTGTAACAACAAAATCAACAACAGCCAGGGCAATATGGCACCACGAAAGGCCAGCTATCCTATGACATGACCTAAATATTTCACTGTAGCTGAAGCAGAAGAAAACAACCTTAAAAACAACTTTATGAAGATGGCGGAGGTCCTTAAAGAGGGAGTAAAATTTTTTCTTAAGGAAATCAAGGAAAAGAAAAACAAAAAGTGGAGGTAAACAATAAATCTAAGAAAGCCAAGCAAAACAAACAAGCAAGTGAAGGAAGCTGCCTGAGACCTGACAATGGAATTAGAAGCAATGAAGAAAACACAAACTAAGGGAAATCTGGACATTGAATATGCAAGCAGTATCAATAGAGTACAGGAGATGGAAGAGAGAATCTTAGGCATTGAAGATCATGATAATAGGAAATGGGCTCATCAGTCAAAGAAAATGTTAAATATCTAACCCAAAATACTCAGGAAATTAGAACACTATGAAAGACCAAACCCAAGTAGATGAAGGAGAAGAATCACAGCTCAAATACCCAGAAAATATATTTAACAAAATCATAGAAGAAAAAAAATATCTAACCCAAGAAAGGACATGCCTATAAAGGTACAATACTCTTACAGAACACCAAATAGATTGGACTAGAAAATAAAGTCCCTTGCCACATAATAATCAAAGCACTAAACATACAGAATAAACAAAGAATATGAAAAATCAGCAACGGGAAAAGGCCAAGTAATATATAAAGGCGAACTTTTTAGAATTACGCCAGATTTCTCAGCAAAGACTTCAAAAGCCAGAAGGGTCTGGACAGATGTCTTACAGAATCTAACAGACCATGGATGCCAGCCCAGAGTACTATATACAGAAAAATGTTCAATCACCATAGATGAATAAAACAAGATATTTTACAACAAAGTCAAATATTAAAAATATCTAATCACAAATTCAGTCCTACAGAAAGTACTAGAAGGAAAACTACAATCCAAGGAAGTTAAGTACTTCCATGAAAACACAGGGAATAAATAATCTCTCACCAACAAAATCCAAAGAAAGTAAACACACACACACACACACACACACACACACACACACACACACACACTACCACCACCATCAACCTCCCCTCCCCCAACACAAAATAACAGGAATTAACAATCACTCACTGGTCGTTAATATCTCTCAGTATCAATGGACTCAAATCTCCAATAAAAAGACACTGGCTAACAAAATGGTTATGAAAACATATAAGAAACATACCTCAACATCAAATGGACCCAACAAGCTGGTCTAACTATTCTAGTATCTAACAAGATAGACTTCAAACAAAATTTAATCAAAGGAGATAGTGAAGGACATTTCATACTCATTAAAGGAAAAGTTCACTAAGATGATGTGTCAAATTTTAACATCTATTCCCCAAACACAAGTGTACCCACATTTGTAAAAGAAACACTACTAAAGCTTAAATCACACATTGGACATCATACATTAATAGTGGGAGACTTTGACATCCCACGCTCACCGATGAAATGGTCATCCAGCTAAAAGCAAACAGAGAAATAGTGGAACTAATAGACTTTCTGAATCAAATGGACCTAACTGATACCTATAGAACATTTCACCCAACATAAAAGAATATACCTTCTCAGCACCTCACAGAACATTCTCAAAAATTGACCACATACTCAGTCACAAAGTAAGCCTCAACAGATACAAGGAAATTGAAATAACCTTCTGTATCTTATCAAAGCAACACAGATTAAAGAAAATATCATCAACAATAGAAACAACAGAAAGCCTACAAACTCATGCAAACTGAACAAATCCCTACTCAATGACCACTGGGTCAAGGCAGAAATAAAGAAGAAATTAAAAACTTTCTGAAATTCAATGAAGATGAATACACAACATACCCAAACTTATAGGACACAATGAAAGAGGTGCTAAGAGGAAAGTTCATGGCACCAAGTGCCTTCACAAAAAACATTTAGTGAGATCTGATACTAGGACTTAATAGCACACTGAAAGCTCTAGAACAAAAAGAAGCAAACACACCCAAGAGGAGTAGACAGTGGGAAACAGTCAAACTGAGAGCTGAAATGAGTAAAATAGAAACAGAGAGAAGAATACAAAGAATCAGTGAATCAAAAAGTTGGTTCTTTGAGAAAATCAACAAGACTGAGAAACCCTTATTCAAGCTAACTAAAATACACAGAGAGAATATCCAGATTAAAATCAGAAATGAAAAGGATCGCATAACAAAAGACACCAAGGAATCATTAATAGGTCATATTTCAAAAACCTGTACTCCACAAAATTGGGAAATCTTAAAGAAACGACAATTTCCTCTATAGATATCACTTACCAAAGTTAAATTGTGACTAGATAATTTAAATAGATCTATAACCTCTAAGGAAATAGAAGCAGTCATTAAAAATCTCTGAATCAGGACATGTAGTTTTACCACAAAATTCTACTAGTGTTTAAAAGATTAATACTAACACTCTTCAAATTATTCCACAAAATAGGAACAGAAGAAGCATTGCCAAATTCATTTTATAAGCCTAGTCATTCTGATAAGCAAAGCACAAAAAGACTCAACAAAGAGAATTACAGACCAATTTTCCTCAAGATTGATGCAAAAATACTCAATAAAATACTTGTAAATCAAATCCAAGAACACATCAAAAACATCATTCATGAAGATCAAGTAAGCCTCATCCTAGAGATGCAGGGATGGCTCATACAAAAATCTGTCAATGTAATCTACCCAATAAACAAATTGAAAGAAAAAAAAAAACACATATCACTGCATTAGATGCAGGAAAAACCTTTGACAAAATCCAAAACTGCTTTATAATAAAAATCTTGAAGAGATTAGCAATGCAAAAGACATACCTAAACATAATAAAGGCAAATTACAGCAAACCTATAGCCAACATCAAATCAAATGCAAAGAAACTCAAAGCAATCCCACTACAATCAGGCACAAGAAATCTGTCTATTCTCCCTATATCTGTTCGATATGGTACTTGAATCCTAGCTAGAGCAATTAGACAACTAAAGAAGATCAGAGGGATACAAACTGGAAAGGAAAAGGGAAAGTATCACTATTTGCAGATGATATGATAATATAAATAAGTGACCCCAAAGTTCTACCAGGGAACTACTACAGCTGATAAGTACCTTTAGCCAAGTGGCCGTGTATAAGACTAACTGAAAAAAAAAAAGCAGTCAGTAAACCTACTATACAAATTACAGACTGAAAAAGAAACCAGGGAACAGCACCCTTCCCAATAGCCACAGATAATATAAAATATCTTGGTGTAAATCTAACCTAGCAAATGAAAGAGTAGCAGCATAAAACTTCACATCTCTGAAGGAGGAAATTGAAGAAAATATCAGAAAATGGAAAGATTTCCCATGCTCATGGGTCAGCAAGATTAACATAGTAAAAATGGCTATCCTACCAAAAGCAATGTACAGACTCAATGCAATCTCCATCAAAATTCCAGCATAATTCTTTACAGACCTTGAAAGAACAATACTCAACTTCATATGGAAAAAGAACCAGGATAGCTAAAACAATCCTGTACAATAAAAGAACTTCTGGAGGCATCACCATCCCTGATCTTAAGCTATACTACAGAGCAATAGATAAAAACTGCAGGGCATTGGCATAGGAATCAACAGGTTAAGCAATGGAATCAAATCAAAGACCCAAAAATAAAACTCATACACCCAGACACTTGATTTTTTTTACAAAGATGCCAGATCCATACAATGGAAAAATGAAAGCATCTTCAACAAGTTATGCTGGTGTAACTGGATGTCTATACCAAATAGATCCATGTCTATCACCCTGCACAAAACACAAATCCAAGTGGATCAAGACTTCAACATAAAACCAGACACAGTATTAGAAGAGAAAATGGGGAATATCCTGGAACACACTGGCACAGGAGACAACTTCCTGAACAGAACACCAATAGCTCAGGCGCTAAGATCAATAATTAATAAATGGGACCTCCTGAAACTGAAAAGATTTTGCAGGGCAAAGATCACAGTCAATAGGACAAAATGACAGTCTACAGATTGGGAAAAGATCTCCACCAACCCTCCATCTGACAGAGGACTAATATCCAAAATATATAAAGAACTCAAGAAACTAGACATCAACAAACTAAATAATCCAATTTTTAAAATAGGGTACAGTTCTAAACGGAATTCTCAACAAAGGAATCTCAAATGGCCAAAGAATACTTAAAATTTCAACATCCTTAGTTATCAGGGAAATGCAAATCAAAATGACTTTCAGATTCCATCTTATACCTGTCAGAATGGCTAAGATCAAGACCAAAAGTGACATCTCATGATGATAAGGATATGGAGCAAGGGGAACACTCCATCGCTGGTGGGAGTGCAAACTTGTACAGCTACTTTGTAAGTCAATATAACAATTCCTCAGAAAAATGGGAATCAATCTACCTCGAGACCCAGATATATCACTCCTGGGCATATACCCAAAGGAGCTTCCATCCTACAACCAGGACACTTGCTCAGTTATATCCATAGCTTCTTTATTTATAATAGCCAGAAACTGGATACAATCTAGATGTCCCTCAATAGAAGAATAAATAAGGAAAGTGTGGTACATTTACACACTGGAGTATTACTTGGCTGTCAAAAACAATGACATTGTGACATTTTCAGGCACATGGATAGAACTAGAAAACAATTATCCTGATTGAGGTACTCCATAACCCAGATAGATAAACATGGTATGTGCTCACAAGTGAATATTAGTCATAAAGTAAAGGATGACCATGCTATAACTCACAGACCCAGAGAGGCTAAGTTACAAGGAAGGCTTAAGGGGGAAACAAGGATCTTTCTGAGAAGGGGAAATAGAATAGATGACGCAGGTGGGCTTGTGGTTGGTGGGCTTAGAAACAGCAAGAATCAGGTAGGGGAGAGATGGGGAGAAAATACTGAAATTGGGGAGGCATTTCAAGGCAATGCAAGGTGGAAGCCCTGTGCAGTGGAAACTCCATGGAACCTACAAAAGTAACCCTAGCAAAGACCCTAGAGATGGAGGACATGGAGCCAGAACTGGCAATTTTCTGTAGCCAGGCACGGGATCTGGGACACCAACCAGCCACAAAACCTATGGCCTATAGTTTTTTTCCCTGCCTGCAGACTGTTCTGTTCTAGAATCGAAGCCTACCAGAATGGTTATCTAATACACTAGAGAGACTTCACCCAGCAACTGAGGGATCAGATACAGAGTCCCACAGCCAAATATTAGGCAGAGCTCAGACAGTGCTGCAGAGGATGGGGAGAAGAACCCGAGGGCTTGGGGACACACTAGGAGAACAAGGCCCACAGAATCAACTGACAGGGATTCATGGGCTCACAGAGATTAGGGAGCCTATAGGGGTCTAACCTAAGTCCTCTGCATATATTATTGCGACTATCTTGATATCTAGGAGTGGGGGCTGTCCCTGAGTCTTTTGCCTGCTTGTGGGACTCTTCTTCTTACTGGGTTGCTGCATCCAGACTTGATTTGATGGCATGTGCCCAGTCTCATTGTAGCTTGTTATGCTATGTTTGGTTAATGTCCCTGGGAGGCCTGCTCTTTTCTGAGGGGAGGCAGATCTGGGGCAAGGGGTGGTAGGGAGGGGAGATGGGAGGGAAGGAAAACTGCCTTCATGATGTAATTATGAGAGAAGAATAAAAATCACAGCCAGAAAAAAAAATCACAGGCAGATAAAGACATCAAGTAGTCTACTGCTCATCAAATAAATGTGTCATTGTTTCACATACATTCAGTTGACCCACAAATAACAAAATAAAACCAAATTGTAGGGATTTAGATCCCCGGGTGGTTCACTTCTCTGTTTAATTCTCTGTAGCAACACTGGGATCATATACTATACATCTTCTTTCAAGCTAGGAAGGAAATCAAATTTACCATGCTTTCACAGACTTTCATTTTATAGTAGATAAAGTTATCGCCAAAATCCTTATAAATAAAACCTTAATCAAGTTAATCTTGCCAAAAGGAAGTTGAATAGATAACTGTTTGTTTAGTATCCCTGAAGCTATTGAAATAAAAGGAAGACCCCTCCAAACTACATCCTAGAGTTAAGATTTAACATTTTCCAAATTCTATAGCCTTTGACCTCATGCCTTGAAACATGAGAATGTTATATGTTCATTTCTTTATGTTACACAATGCTAGTCTATCCTTACTTTCTTGTTAAAACCTTTAGTAATTAATAATTTCCAGTTATAATCACGCTGGTTTAGTAAACTTGTCGTGAAGCAGTATATTTTCTTTAATGAAGAAGTAACTGGAGAGGAGTGAGCAGTGTCCTCCTGCCTCAGCCTGTCCTGCAACATCCAGGAACACAAAGACCGCGAGAAAAGGTGCAAAGTAAAAGCCAAGGTTTTTAGCTTGGAGAAAAGGTCAAAGGAGACAAAAAATGCAAAGGAGAACACAAAAGGAGAACAGCTGAATACAAAGACAGTGAAAGGAAAGTTAGCCTCCAACTGTCCGTATCAATCAAAAACCACATAGAACAGGTCACTTTAGGTCTGTACTGTTTTGACATTTAAGTTTTGGAATTTATTTAGATTTATGAGTCGGAAGAATTATGAAAAAATGCCTCATTTAAAATTCAGTTGCCTGCCAGCCCTCTGTCCTGTGAGAATCAGCTGCCAGCTCAGCCCTAAAACAAATAAAAACACTTCGATGAATTCATTTGGCAACAGAAAAGCGTATTATTTTCTTTCTGGTACATGGGACTCTAAGGACGGAGCTGTAAAAGGAAGAGGCATGCAGCCTTATCAGGGAAGAACCTGCTCAGGGCTCCATGATGCAAGGCACCCAGGGGACTCAAGGTAGCAACTCTAGCTGAAAACATCATTCAAGCCTTGAGCTAAAGTGGCCTTTCAGGGATCATGTATCTTGGAAACTATTAAACAGTAAACATTTTATCTTCTGGCCAAAGTGACAAGACAGGATTCTCATTCCAACAGAGAGAGGAAGAGTGTAGAAAAGCAAAGAGAGAAAGAAAGGAGGGAAGGAAGGAGGGAGAAAATGAAAGAGGAAGGAAGAGAGGAAGAGAGAAAGAAAGGGAGGGTGAGTGTGTGTGCCCTTCCCCCACACTAATGCTGGCAGCCCTCCTGGGAACAACTGACAAGACAAAATTCCCCAACTTTGCAACAGTATGCTCTCACCTCTGTCCTGCTTATTGTATTCTTTCCAGGTGAGACTCTGTCAGAGGAGGGCACCAGCCAGATGTAGGGGGAGGTATTTTGACCCTGCGCATGGCAAGACACATTCAGCAAAGATAGTCCAACAAACTATGTGAGCCATCATGTGACTTGTTGTTTGTTTTTTCCTTCCTTCCTTCCAACCTTCCTTTCTTTCTTTCTTTCTTTCTTTCTTTCTTTTTTTTTTTTTTTTTTTGTTTGTTTTCTTTTAACTGTGGCCAATCTTTGAAAGGCTCAGAGTCTGCGGCATGGGAGGAAAAGAGGCATAAGAAAAAAGTCTGTGCTTGTGATGCTTGTGAGGGTCTCTGGACAGGGATCTTGGCTTCAATGGACTGGATTTCTTGGGAAGGGGTCCTAGTGGTGTTGGGGAAGGTCCAGGGAAGGAATTTTCATTAGAGAAGTTGAGCGATGCTGTAGCCTTAGACTCAGTGCCCATGCTATGCCATGCACTCACTCCCTCATGCCCTTGCTATTTATGACGTGCTTCTGACTTGGACCTGGGAGACTATAGGGCCATGGCTGGCAACATCCCATGGGTTGTCTTAGGAGAAGAAAAGGTCACTGACATGACCCAACCTTGAATAGACATGACTGATCCACAGAGGTTAGTGAAACAGATGTCAATTAGAGTTGTATTGTTTGGGGAAGTCTTTGTTTGAGACCCTCTGTTTTTTAATGTGATCTTTGCTCATTATTAATTTATCTAAATTTTAGATGCAAATGATCGTATTGGCTGATAAAGATATAATGTGCCTTAAATAAGTCTAGTAGTCTGCTCTTAGTAGGGATTGTAGGATTGAGGAAGGGCTTAATCAACTCTATGAATGGGCCCTGCTGTAGTCTGAACCTGACAAGAACTCTATTAATTTTATCCCATTGCACTGTACTGTCCAGACTGAATTAAAATGTTTGTTTCTGTGTGGGCTATTTACAAATCTTTCCACACACACATGCATCCAGAGGGGTAGCAAAACAGCTTCCAAAAGTTTCATGTCATGAGCAGAAGGCAAGGAGAGAGAGAGGCCTCGGCACAGTTCCCACAGCCCACAGCTAGTACGAGACAGAGTGCTGTTTCTAAATAATAGTACGGACAAGCAGCTCCTTGGCCAGGAAGTAAAGGGTTAAGTGGTGTTGTTCATTGTCACATGATGCTGGGAAAGAGCTGAGCAGGAACCTTGGGATCCAGAGATCAGGAGGAGGCACATCTTGCCTGCACATGTGGCCTCTACCACTAACACTTCAAAGTGCCTCCTCGGACCGACATAACATTCTGACGCCGACTGTAAATGCCCTTGACACGCAGAGTGGAAAATATCAAACACTCCACCAGTCCCCAAAACGTAGTGTCTCTGCACTGGGAAAGGCCCTAATGAGCCTGCAGTGAAGGGGGGGGGGGTGGGGTGGGTGGGAGGGGAAGGGCTCAGAGCCAGGGAGAGGGGAGGAGGTAGAACAGCACGGGGTGGTTCTGATTTAAGGCTTGTACTGATACATGCCGGGACATGTGCAATTGGGCTCGGACCACTGTGAATTTGAGTGCCCCAGGACCTTGAAGAACGTCCCTAGGCATCAGTTCCAGGCCTTTCTGAGTCAAGACCCTACTGAATCTGTTTTTCCTTGCACATTCCAGAGCACATGACTCTTAAATAGAAGAGCTTCCCAGGCGCAAAGCTGTTCTCTTTTAGCAAATGTAGTCCTGTGCCGTTTCTCCCCACAGCTTCCCCCGCACTCTCACTGCAGACTCTGTGTGGCTTGTCTTCTTTTGTGGAAATTTTCATAGTGGATGTAGTTGGTGACTTAGAAAGTCTCTTTCCTCCCATCAAAGAACAGTTGTATTTGAAGATCTTTCCCAGAAAACCTGTTGTTACAAACTACCAAGTGAGCGCTCTACAGAATAACTTAGCCAGTTGGACAGTCCAGACCAAGAGAAGGCAGTGGCTAGGTTCCTCTTACACACCCCATCTTCTCTCGGAGCTATCACTGGACTCTCATACAAGTAGGTGGTCTCACTGACTCGTTCTTTTGCTTGTTGGAGTACATAAAATTTATAAAACATGTTTCTTGGCCTCTGAAGGGAACCTAAAACAATATAGGAAGAAAGGGACATACAAAAATAATTCCAGACGTGCAACGCTACAGCGTAGCCCTATTACACAATGCCCAGAAACATAGGAGAGGAGAAGTCTTCCCTGAAACTGTATTTGAACTGGGTGAAGTTTTGAGAGAAACAGCCAGCGCAAAGACACAAAAGGAAAGAGAGTCGGGTTGTAAAGACTACAAATCATGCTGAATTGTAAAAGGAAACGTTGAGTGTAGATCTGAGAGAGCAGCAGAGGTGGCTGAATCTGGAAGGGCGCCGAAGTGAAGGCCAAGGTTTCCTGAGCAGTCTCAAGGGCTTTATGGAGAGGCTGCATCCACCCTAACTGAAGGCACATCTACTCATGGGAAGATGAACTAGGACAGGGAAAGGCTGGAGGCCTCCTGTGCCTCCTGTGTCATTTGGCCATTCATCCACTGCGGGGTGGCATGAGTGGGGGAGATGTGCCCTCCCCATCCCTTTACCTTTGTTACCTGCAGCAGGCAGGTGGTCTGCCCCAGGGTCTTGAGAGTGGGAGGGCTGGCCCTGTAGCACTTGGGAGAATAGGTCTACACCTCACCTGGGCAGCACAATAGAACTGGCCCTGGTGGTGTGGACATGGGTGAACCTGTCCCCACAGACTGAGAGCAGGAGAGCTGGCCCCTGCAGGATGGTGTGGAAGGGCAAGAGGGCTGACCAACTCAGCTACCATGTAGGCCCGGGTCCATGGCTTTGAGTTGGCCCACCCCAGCATCTGTCCCATCGATGAACTGCGGGAGCATGTGAGGGGGTCATGTCCAGCAGATCCAAAGCGGCAGGTTTTCCAGGACACAGGGCAACAACAGGACATCTGAGAGGAGTCCTGGTGAGGATCCAGGATTGATGGTGTAGCAGAAGCCAGAGGCCTTGAATTGCAGTGAACATTTGCAAGTAAAGATGTGTGGGCAGTTTTATATATTGTGTGACACAGTACAGCTTCCACGATGAGATTTTTTTTTCAGATTTATTCTTATTTTCTTTTGTCGGGGAGGTTGCAAGGGTAGAGAGTGGTGGATATGAAGGGAGGGGAAAGTGGATGCAACTGGGGTGAGTGATGTGAAGTTCACAAAGAATCGATAAAAGTTTTTTTTAAAGAGTATTATTTAAGCACCAGAAGAGGGAAGGGTTGATATTTCATTTGTTTTGTTTGACTGGGTTTTACTTTGTAACTAGGCTACCGGCCTGGAACTTTGTCTGTAGGTATAACTAGCTTTGAACTCACACTACTCTTCCTGCCTTACTTTCTCAGCAAGTGCTGAGATTCCAGCCACCACTCCCCAGCTCTAATTTTTCCCAGGACTGCTGAACTCCTTGACTGCTATTCCCAGTTGGTGGGGCACAGCTTCTGCGTTACCATAGTTCCCAAGGCATTCTCCCCTAATCCTTTACCACTGCTTTACTCTCTGTTGACCCTATGTTCCAGGAGACAGAACTTCGGGAAGTCATCAAAACCACTGGTCCGTTTTAGAGCTGCGCCCCAGGGGGAGGGCAGGGGATGAAGTCCAGCCAGCATAAGAGCATGAGTGCATTCTTATGTAAACAAGGAAATTTTCACCAGAAAAAAATAATCACACGTACAAACGCATTCTGGTACCAAGCTTATGTCAAATAGGACCTACGGGACCTGTCAGGAGTTTTCCTGCAAATTACATTGGTATGTTTTTGATGGTGTTTAGTGGTTACAATAACATGGCAACGTAAGACATGTAAGCAATTAAAAACAGTAACTGAATCCCCCAGGTTAGAATTTTTACAGGTACAATCTTGAGGGAACACAGAGGGATTACCCCGGAACAGGAGACTTCTGGAAGGATAGAGACAGTGAGCAGTGGTGTTTGCAAATGCTGAATTGTCAGAGGAGGAGAGAAGACGTCAGAATGAATGGATTAATTCATGTGATGAAAGAAATGAAGATTAAAATACTGTAGCTCAAAAATAATTATTGGGAATTTTTCTAAGACTATGTTTTGTGTCTCCCCTCAGAGAAAGATTATAGACTGTGAAAACCATTGCTTTGTTGGGATTATTGCCTTTTACTAAATATCTTAAATGAGGACTCGCCTGTTTGTTACTGGAAGCTTGTGGCTGTGTGCACTTTGATTTGTGCACGTGTCTAAACAGGTCTGCTGCTTGTGGAACAGCAGGCGACCTGTAGAGACCTTGATACACAATTCTCCCACAGCCCTGTGAGCGCTGTGTTTAACCTTGTTTTATCTGTGAACAAACCGAGGATCATAAGGAGCCTTAGCCTGTCTCACACTAAAGCTTGCAACTCCCCGTGGGCAGAAAGGCGATTGCAACCAGGCTCTGACTTGGTTGTATTCTACAGCTTGTTGGTATTTCTAAAGAAGGCCACTAAATGCTGTCCCCTGAGTACAGGGGCAGGAAAAGGGACTAGATGGGGCTTGAGATAATCAAGGTGAATACTGGTCAGACAGGTACAAAAGAAGCAAAACCAAAGAAGCACAAAATCTTGTCTTCCCAGCCCTATCCTTTGGGCTCCAATCCGCTCTCTAGAAACCTAGAGGAAATGGGACTGTTTGCTGCTCTGAGCTTTGAGTAAGACTTAACAGGTCACAGTGTAGAGCTAGGAAATATCACACTGCAGCAAGCAGGAGGTCTGAAAGCAATTTTCTTGACCCTAAAAATAAATGGGCTGCAAGTAAAATAGAATTTAACAATAAACATTTAATTTCTAAGTCTTCTCTGCCCTCACTAGTTTCCTTCTGCTACAAGATTTTAGCTGTCAAGGAAACTTCCCCATGCGTTCTGCAGCCCTCCCAGTGCAGACGGTCTGTCCTTGTGACACTGCGCCTTGTTTACCTATTAATTACAGGGGTTTTGGTGGACACACGGAGACAGTGCCTTCGAGCCCAGCTTGCTCTCGGCCATTAAGGCAGGAGTTGGTACTTTTAATGCTACTCTGTTCTCTCAGCTCACATAGAGGCAAAAGTCAAACTGTAGTTTTGGTTTGGGTTAGTGGCTTCCTGTGACGCTCTCACTTGAAAGGGTCTCAAAGCAAACATTCCCCTTCCTCCAACACAGTAACCAGGAGTTCAAAGCTCGTGAAAAAAAAAAAAAAAAGACCCTTGGGTAGTAAGAAGACAGTGAGGCAGCAGTAACGGTCTTCTCCACATGGGATCCTGCACTGCCCAGACACTTAAAGTTTGCGTTCATCACCTAAAGTGGCATGATTTTCTGTTTTGGGTTAGACTGAAGAATTAGGACGTGAGAGGCTGAGGTCACCTGTGTGTCGTACAGGTACTCACTGCTCCCTGAAAGAGTCCCCTTGTCCACCCCCTCTTTCCTCAGCCAATAGCCCCCTTCATGTTCCCAAGCATTAGTGCTGGAATCTTGTTCCTTCTTTCTTCTCTGACTCTTGCATGTTTTTTGTTTCTTGTTTTCTTCTTCTTTCTTTCTTTCTTTCCTGGGACATTACTTTTGTCTCTCCCATTGTCAACTATCCAAATCCTCTTTCCCAATCTCTCATCCTTATGCCTATATTCTACATTGCATCCAGACTGATGCTTGTAAGCCAGGAATAATAATTGTTACTATATTCAACATTTAATATGTTCTTGTTGGGTGATTGTCCCAGGTGAATGGTTTCCTCCTTTTTTTTTTTGGTTGCTTTCTAACATCACATCCTTGCTCTCAAGTTTTTGGTGATTCCTTTTATCATCAGATAAAATTTCAGTTGTTTACAGTATCTTGGTCTGGCTTACCCCTTATTCCAAGCTATCTCGGGCTACTGGTGCCTTTTCACTTGAGAGCTATGTTAAATGGGCCCGTGGCAACTCCACCCACCCTCTCTTACTGCTCATGTGCAGATCTGCTACCTTCCTTCCATCTGTGAGAGCACACTTTAAACCTCTCAAGCTTTATTAATTAAATCACTGTTTTAGGTAAGTTTGTTTCCACCTGACTCCTCCTTTCCCTGTCTCTAAAGATGTATAGCATTGAAAAATGGCAAGGTATGTATCCTGCTTGCTAACATATGGTAGTGATGTCATCTTACTGTTACTATTTTTGATGACCCCAACAAAATGCAAATTCCATGTTTCAACACCCTGTATCAAAAGGAAGGCTTCAGATTAACCTTTCAAAATTCAAGTTCAGCTTTTATCAACAATCACCAACATTTCACCAGGCAGCCTACGGCGGCACGGAGCCTGTGGTGACACATTTTGCAAGCAGACTCTCTGGAGAGCAGGTCTCTGAGTACTTGGCTTCATCTTTTCTAGACGCGATTCTGGCATATTTTAGGCGCTCAACATTTTGTTGAAAACTTTTATGCACGAATGTATACTTAATTTCCCCCTCCAGTGTACTTTTCTTTCTCTGTAAACATTTCCGAAAGGCATCTCGAGACTAATCTAGAGTCTGAGTCACATCTGTGAGAGAAACTGGAAAACCACCTGCCCAGGGAGTAACCAACCAATGTCTGGTTTGATTTGAGGTATGCTCCACAAAATGGACCCATACCCAACACTACATGGGTGACCAAGAACCAGAGATAGCCCAGAGACATAGGGTAAATCCAAATACCACTTTTCTAAAAGACAAGAGTATCTATCAAACGACTCCTAATAATGCTCTGCTATGCTCATAGATCACTGCCTTATTCAGTTATCAGCAGAGAGGCTTCCTCTGGCAACAGATGGGAAAAAATACAGAGACGCATAGCCAGGCATTCCGCAGAGAGACAATCCTTGGCACACAGACTCTAAGCGGGATGTCTCCATCAAATGCCTCCCCTCAGCGCTCAAGGAAGCCTGCGGAACAGGAAGCAGAAAGAGTGTAAGAGTCAGAGGGAATGGGAGGAAACCAGGAACAAAGGCCTTTTAAATCAGTGTAAGAAAAGTTGAGATGAGTTCAGAGACCAAGGCAGCATGCATAGGGCCTGCATGGGTCTGCATCAAGTTCTCTGTGTGTATAGTATAGCCTTCAGCCTAGTGTTTTTATGGGACTCCTGAGTGTGAGAATGAGTGGGTCTCTGATTCTTATTTCTTCTTCTGGGGCTCTTTTCCTTCTGTTGGTTCATCTTGTCCAACTTCAATGTGATGGCTTTTGTTTTATCTTATTATAGTTTATTTTATGGGTTTTTTTTGTTTGTTTGTTTGTTTGTCTTTGTTTTTTGAGACAGGGTCTCTCTGCGTTAGCCTCGGCAGTCCTGGACTCGCTTTGTAGACCAGGCTGGCCTTGAACTCACAGAGATCCACTTGCCTCTGCCTCCAGAGTGCTGGGATTATAGGCGTGTGCCACCGCCACGCCCGGTTTATGTTGTGTTTTTATCTCTTAGAAGCCTGTTCTCTTCTGATAAGAGACAGAAATGGGGCAGCTGCCGATGGAAGAGGGGATAGGGAGGAACTGGGAGGAGCAGAGGGAGAGAAAACTGTAATCAAGACTTATCGTATGAGAGAAAACTTGATTTTTAATAAAGGGAGGTGGTAGAAACTGCCTGACCAGTACCCTGCTTTTCCTTTCAACCAATAGGAATGGAACTGTGTCCAGCTAGACCACCACACTTCTGAGCCTCCTTATGAATAGATGTGGATGCTAACATCAGCCTTTACGCCCTGTGAACTCTAGAAACTTCTTTCAGATATTGCTCAAAAATCCTCAGGAGGGTTGTCAGAGTAGTAAGGATCCCCATTGCCCTCCACACGCTCCCTGAAGCCCAAAAGTAACCCTACAGGGCTACATCCCTCCCCATCTTCTCATTTAGTCAGAAGAAACTTTAAAACAGATTGCTGGAAGCTCACAGTGGTCCAAGGTATCAAGCATCAGGATGCTCCCCCAAGACAGTGCATCCAAGAGAAGCAGCAAGCAGGGCTCATTGTTCTGCGAACCGGTTTCAGGAAAGAAACTGCATATTATACTGAACCTTCTACAAGACTGATAAGCTAATTAGATCTTCATGGTAATGAGGGGTTTGGAATGTTGTGGGTCCAAAGGCAAATTATAATTTATCTGAGCTATAATTTGTCTTTAGCCTCTTTAATAGGTATTTCTTGCCCGCTTCTGTGTCTGATCTAACATCTTATGACTATCCAGTGGAAGTTTCGGAAATGTATCAACTTAATAGATCAATAGCTTCCACTAATCAAAAGGCGAAGCCTGTCATCAGAAGGCATGAGGCCTATAGCAGAGATTGCCAGCTTTGCTGTATCCTGCCCACCAGATATTAGCACTGATATATATGAAAAGTGCCTTGGTTTGTAATTTTTTCCATTTTGTTGCTATAAAATTTCACACATTGTTACCATGTTGGAACATAGACTCCAGGGAGCCCTAACTCTGTGTCCTTGGGTCACAATCACTCATATTTGGCTCTAGAATAAACTATCACATATGCCCTTGAAGATGAGAACAGTGGTTTTGCATTGACAGTTTGGTACCTGTGATAGTAGACTGAAGAGCTCACATTTTCCCCAGCACACTTTCCAGAAAATTCCATTATTCTTTACTTACTCTTAGCTCTGTCTCCAGTCTTGCAGCAATGTGCATGCTTCTGAGATTCAAATCACTTTATAAAATGGAGCGAAAAGGAAGTCAGGGAAACATCGTTTTACTTCCTAGTCTCTGAAGTACAGCATGATATATAAGAAGGGCCTGGATTGGCTCTGAAGTACAGCATGACATATAAGAAGGGCCTGGATTGGATGCTGAGATAAGCAGGATGACGTATTGCATCCTATCAACCCAGATTTATCAGTGACTCATTTTGCTGGAGCAGTCATTTTTCACAGTTAATAGGGGCATGTAGCCATGAGGATATGTAGTGGGATTTATTTCATGACCATTATGCTTGGTGTAGAAACATTACAAAGCCTAGATAGTAGAGGCCATGGTGTCAGTTTTCAGTTGCTGGAGACCACGAGACTCAAGGAGAGTAGAGATTTCCTTACGTCATGGTTCTGCAGGCTGGGGAGTCTAAGGCATGGTGACAGTCTCTCCTGGGGCCTTCTTTGTGCACCAGGAGATAGCAGGAGTCATCATGGGGTGTGGCATGAGTGTGTCAACTTGACTTTCTCCTCCTCTTCTGTTTTTGATTGATTGTGTGTGTGTGTGTGTGTGTGTGTGTGTGTGTGTGTGAGAGAGAGAGAGAGAGAGAGACAGACAGACAGACAGACAGACAGACAGACAGAGAGAGACAGAGAGACACACACACACACAGACAGAGAGAGAGACACAGAGAGAGACAGACAGACAGACAGAGAGACAGAGAAAGAGACAGAGAGAAGCCCCGCATGGTGGCGCATGCCTTTAATCCCAGCACTCGGGAGGCAGAGGCAGGCGGATAACTGTGAGTTCAAGGCCAGCCTGGTCTACAAAGCGAGTCCAGGACAGCCAAGGCTACCCAGAGAAACCCTGTCTCATAAAAAAAAAAAAGAGAGAGAGAGAGAGAGACAGAGACAGACAGGAGAGACAGAGAGAGAGAGAGAGAGAGAGAGAGAGAGAGAGAGAGAGAGAGAGAGAGAGAAGAGAGAGATAATCCTGTCTTAGACTTCCAGAAGCTAAATTACAAACATACCCAACTACAACTGGTAGAAATAAATATATATCCTCATTTTCTCCCCTACGTTGAGGACTGAAGCAGGGCTCTTGTGAATGCCAGTCAAGTGAGCCATGATCCAACTGTAGCTTCAGCTACTTCATTTACAAAGATACTAACTCTTTCACAGGGCTCCTATCCACACAAGTACATCGAAGTTTAATTGTTCCTCAAAGGCCACAACCTCACTTATCATTGACATAGGCACTTGGGAATTAAATGTCCAACAATGGGCTTGAGAAGGACACTTCTGTGAAGGTTACTAGGGTAGACAACTTGATAGGATCTGGGACTAAGAGACGAATCTCCTGGCATGTCTCTGAGAGTATTTCCTGGAAAGGTTGTCTGAATGGGGAGGATCCTTCCCCAGTGTGGGAACAGAGCAGATATAAAGGGATGAGAAAGGAATGCTGATTTTGCCTGCCTCCCTTCTTTCTCTGGTGGTGTATGCATCTACTCTGTTAGTGCCTCTGCCATCTTTTACCAACATTGGAACTCAGCTCCATCAGCCTCCCAGCCTGGACTAAGGACTCAAGGCTCTCCAGGAATCTTCCAGGCCTTCATTAACATATTGGGACCATTGACAGACTCAGCCTCGCGGATTGAGCTGTGACTGGGTTCTCATCTTCTTTGATGTGCAGGTGGCCATTGTTGGCCTTCCTAACCCTTATCAGGCAAGAAAATTAATAAATCTTTGTAATATATTTTTATCCAATGAATTATGTTCCTCTAGAGATGTCTGACATCTTGCAATTTCATGGCAAGAACTATCACTAGAATTCAATGGATCCCAAACTCTGGGTAGCTGAAGTTGCTTTGTAACCAGCATCTTGATCACTCCCTAGGCCAGAGACACCTATCTCAGCGTTTGCCCTTTACAACAATACTCTTCCTCTATAACCTCTTTTAGTGGTGTCTCTAGACTATTCGTCTGCTGTTACCCCTCCTTTCCCTACCAACCTCCTTTCTCTCTCCTTTTTCCACAGTACTGTTGATTACACAATGCCATAGTTTTATATATTTGTCTTACTTCAAACTTCCGAATCTCACCCCCTGTAAGGTAGGCTTAGCTGAGGTATGGGTGTTTGCTTGTCTCCATGCCTCACCATTGTCACCACAGAAACCAAAGGAGCAATTCATAAATATGCGCTGAATGGATGGATATGTGACATATCAGCTGAAGAACAAACACCTTCTCCCAGAGAGGTCAAAGGTAAGAAAAGTTTCTAAGGAAACAGAAAGAGGGTTCTCTAATGGGTCCTCTTGCTTGGGGCTCCCTCTGGGCAGCAGGATAGAGGGGATTGGTGGGGTTGAGCCCCTCTAAAAGTGCTTTGATGCTGAGAGGGTTGTGTTTGAGAGGAAGGGCTGACCTGGGAGTCAAGAGAGCAGGGTCAGCCTTGACTCTGTTCTTTCCACCCCCTGAGAAACAGGCTGCTCTTGGTTCTTAAATTTTCCCATGGTGAACTGGCATTGGAAGAATGATCCATTGCGTGGGGATTTGCAGCCTGTGGGTGTAACTCCAAGGGCTTGGGAGCTACATGTCAACTTCTTAATTTCCCCCAGGAAGGCACATGGTTAGGGCTAGCCATTTACTATACCACAGAACAGGGCCAGATGTGCTGGGCCATGACTTCCTGTAGGCTCATGTTAACACTGAGTCAGTGACAATATCTGTGGTCACTTCATCAGGACATCATGTTCTATATGGGACAGCAAACTTACCATACACTCTCCAGTCTCACTCTGAATACATACACAATCTGCACACATTTCAGATGAGTGTCTTGAAGGAGTCCAGTGACATTTTTCTTTATCCAGCCTGACATTTATTTTGGCAAGAGTTCTAAAGGCTGAAGTCTTCAGAGATTTGAGGTGTGTTATATTAGAGACATGATTTCAGTGAGGTTAAATAGCTCAGGCAACAACTGGAGTGCCTTCCTCATCATCCCTGCCCTTGGGATGCTAGTTTATCTTGCAAGGTCAGACACTAGGGCTCCATCTCAGTGAAGCTTTCTCAAGTCACTGGATTGAAAGTACCTTCATGTCTTCCTGAGGCTCTGCAGCCACAGAGCAAGCCAGGCAGATCTTTACATTGGGTGAACCTGAGCGAGTTCACTAGCTCCTATAGCCAGACTTCCCAGGGTTAATACTGGCAATCCATCATGGACTTGAAATGTGCCAAGACGGCACATTAAATATTTGCACTACATAAATGTATGTCAGGTAATGGATATGCTGATAAACTTGATTTAACCATTCCACAGTGGACATCAATATGAAAATATTATGGTGAATGCTATTAATATTTATCATTTCACCAATTTTTAGCATTGCACTTTTAATTATGTGTATATGAGCAGGGGGTGGTGGTTGCAGTTGTTTGTGCATGGGTACAGTGCCTATGGAAGCCAGAAGAGAATGCCAGCTCGCCTGGAGCTATCATTGCCAGTAGTTGTGACCTTCTCATCACAGGTGCTGGAAGCAGAATGTGCCCACTGTAAGAGAACCAAGTGGTCCTACGCACCGATCCATCATT
This sequence comes from Acomys russatus, assembly GCF_903995435.1. Classification (NCBI taxonomy): domain Eukaryota; kingdom Metazoa; phylum Chordata; class Mammalia; order Rodentia; family Muridae; genus Acomys; species Acomys russatus. The sequence goes on along the minus strand of NW_026131853.1, from coordinate 19,497 downwards.
TAAAAGTAGTGAAGTGATAGTGAGAATAATAGCAGCCAACATTTGCCATGTGTTTGTTTTCTTAACAACCGTGGAAGAAGAGAGCACCTGTAAAATGATACCATCACTTACATCTCACTAAGTGGTAAAGCTTTGAGAACACATGTGTCATGGCATACAGTAGGCACTCAGTAAGTTCCCTGTCCACCATACTTACAGAAACAGCTTGGCTTGTGTCTTTCTCACAACACTTTCTCCATGTTGTGCACGTGTGCGCACGTGTGTGTGTGTGTGTGTGTGTGTGAATGTTCATGTGGGCGCAGGGTTCATATGTATCATGTGCTTGTGGAATCCAGATAGAAGACAACATCAGGTATCATTCATCAGGGAGAGAGACAGAGACAGAGAGAGAGAGAGAGAGAGAGAGAGAGAGAGAGAGAGAGAGAGAGAGAGAGAACCTGAGACTGAATTGTACTGGTTAGATTCTTCCTGTCTTCATCTCTTCAACAGTGAGATTAAAATATTGCGCTATTATACTTGTATTTTTATTATTTTGTAACTTTTTACGTGGGTCCTGTGGTCAAGATTAAGTCCTTGTGTTTACAAGGCATGTATTTTACCAACTGAGTATCTTCCCAGCTGCTCTCTGCTGCCTTCTGTTGTGATTTATGGTCTAAGATAGCCCCGGTGAGATAATACAGGGTTTGGCTTGTCTGGAGTGACTCATATCTGGGGCCCTGCCCTTGAGTGTGTTATTTAATCCTTTAGTGTTTCCCTCACTGGAAAATGGAAGTAATAAACATTATCGTGAGGATTCAATGAACCGATAAGTGAACAGGATAAGAAATAATAGCTGGTGTGTGGTAGCTATGATGGCGATGATAATTCACCATGACTGTTAAAAATTTGTAACACTTTTAGTTTGATGTTTTCTTGTTTGTTTTTTGGAGTCCAATCTGTAGCCTTCTCCTAATCTTGTGTGTTACGAAACTTTTTAAAGCGACTCAAAGGGCCGCCTGTGTTGCCATTCAGAATGCTTGTCCTGGGCATTTGACCGTGAGCTCTGGAAAAGACCCTGGAAGCTGGGGTTTAAGAACAGCGAGACGGATCATATATTTATTAATGAAATGAATAAACACGGAGAATCAAAGTGGTGGAAAGAAAATGCTACCAATATACCAATAAGGCCCACTTCAAAGGATTCCAACATTAGCCGCCAGCAGCGGACTTCCAGTGTCCTTTAGCCTTTTCTTGCCCAAACGATCCTTCCGTCCATCTCCTCAGAGAGGGGGAAATAATATATTGGACTTCAATACTGTTCCATTAAAAATTCACATGTTTTAAATCTTTGATCTGATTTTGTGTACTGGTTAAAAACGTACATGCTGAAAAGACTCTCTAGCTGGACCCAGGTTTCTTTAAGCTCTGAAGGTCCCTGGGATGCTGGAGGCTCAGATCTGGCTGTAAGCATCACTGAAGTCATGCCGAGAAGAGTTATACTAGTCACGGTGACCAGGAAACAAATATTGCCAAAACTGATCTAAAAAAATATGTCAAGAGAATTTAAATTGAGATACAAATCTCTTTGTTCTTAAGCATTTTAACCATGAGCCGTGAGAGAGATCTTGAATCACATGGACTGTATGAATTGCACAGACATATATTTTGCATTTACTCATGTCATTTTGTTTCATTTTAAGGGCTATTTTTTAAAAGTGTCCTTAAAATATTATTTTTCTATAAATATGTCATAACAGTCCATCAGAAGAACATTATCCTTTTAAAAATAAAAAGGAGGACATAATAGTGGTGTGATCAGCACAGTAACAAATTAAATTCACCTGGCAGAGCTTGCGCTCCAGGTCTGAGGAACAGAAAAGAACACATTTCTAGGGAATGGAAAAGAATGTGCACGGAAAAGGAGAATTCTTCTGCAACATAAAAGAAGTTACAACGTGAAACCCTGACTCCAGCATCACTGGCATGTCGGGGTGAAGATCTCATGGCCTGGGGAATTTCCATACCAAACGTGCAACATTTTACAGGCCACAGCAAGGCTGTCAGGTCCAGCCAACCAAGCCCAGGCCAGTTTAATTTCTCCAACAGAAAAGGAAGATGACCACAGCCTAGAGTTGAACACTTCTTAAAAATTAAAAACCACACGTTTTACATTTCTTATTGAGTTAAGTAGTAAGGGAAAAATGAAAAACAAATAAGCAATCAAAAAACCAACTGTTCACTGTACTGGATCGATTCTCCCAGAAGGTGAAACTACAATGTGTTTAAAAGACAAAGGACGAAAGTTCTGTCTGAGATTCAGCTGTGGAGTAATTGGACATTTTGGGCTTTAGTTTCTTCTCCTTTAAAATGAAAAAGAGGCTCATGACTGTCTTGAAGAGTGGCTGTGGGGGTCACATGCTACAGTGACTTCAGAGTTCCTCGGGGTGGGGGGGCCCTAACGCCTACTCACAGCAAGATAAATCCCAGTACAGGCTCCAGCTTGGACACACGGGCGGCTACGTCTATTGAGATGATTAACCCATGCTTATGACAATGATAATAAGAACAACAATAATAATAAAAAATATGTTTTGTGGCTCTGGCAGAGAACTTAAAGCAAAATGCGAAAGCAGAGGAATGTGGAAGTAACGCCAATTAAGCAGTGGGGAGTGTTTGATATCTACTTGCTGGATATATCCTAAAGGAGATGGTATTTTGAGGCAGGCCTCATGTCGTGAAGAGGCTTCTGTGCCAACAATAAATTACAGTGCTGTTATGTATTTAGACATTAGAGCCAAAGGCAACACCACCAGATTTTTCTGAGTTCTTGTGTTAGGAATTACGGTTGCATGTTAACTCCTTTTCCTCCAAGTACTACAATATACTGACTATGAAATTTTACATTTAAAGAGATAATATTGTGACAATAAAGGGCCAGGAAATATTAATTTTTATTTGCTGTTGGGTAGAAGGGGATCCAAAAAGTAAAGCCCTTTTTCATGAGGTTGCCCAGCTGACCCAGATACCCAGGCTCTTAAGCTTTCCCTTCTAGCTTGACCCTAGTAAACTCACCACCTTCTCCTAGGCTTGAGTGCACGGTAGCTCGGCTTCCTCCTCATTTCCTTTTCAAGAGTAATAATTCATACATTTAAACCAGATCCACGCTCTCTTCTATCTCCGCCTCCCTGGGCATGGGTTAAGGTGTTTTTCTTTTAGACTTCTAAGCAAATGTGTTGCAGGTGTGAGTCTCCTGCTGTGCCGTTCACTAGGCAGAGCCTCCAGGAGGCTCCAGGGAGCCACACCTTCGGAATTCTATTACAAGCAGGTGAACCAAGCTGTGATCAAATAGGAGGAGATCTGAGGGAAGGGGGCCTGCATTCCAGGAAGCAGCCTCCCGGTACCCAAGCAGGATCCTTCTCAGTGGTTGAAGGAAATTTGAGCAGCAGCAGAGCCCTGGTTGTTCTAGGATGTTTTATATATTAAGAATGGGTGACGGCATTTAAGATAATGAACAATCAAGATGAAACACTGAGAATCATCCAGAAAGATTCTTAACAGAAGGCCCATTAGTTTTAGACCAACGGACAATCAGAAAAACAGACTGTAGGGAAATGATGGTGTCCTATATCAGCGGAGGATGTGAAACAGGAGGAAAATAAGGTTTTGCTTTGGGCTTTAGTAAAGTCACTTTTACTTGGAAATGACAGTACCTCCTGAAAATAGCATGCTTTTTGAAAATGATCAAAAATGCAGCAAATATTTCTGTTAGAGAATGTCCATCACTCTGTTACACATACTAAAGTAATGGAGACCAGCGTCAGATTCAACAGCACGAACATTTAAAATAATTCAGGACAGAGTAATATAATGGAAAACTAGATACTCACTAAATAAGAAAAGCTTGGAAGATATTAACGTTCTGAAAAGCTTGCAGCATTGTATATAGTTAAAAAGAAGCGGGACATAAAGCATATGTACCATATGGATAGAGAGCTAGGCATACACTTAATTATGAATAAAGACCAGAGGTTGGTGTAGCATAAAGAAATGATGCCCCATCCTTAGGTGATATGGGTATGAGATCTTCGTATATTTTTCTTGATTTACATATTTTAAATACCATGCAAACCAATCTGTATCCTTTCAGTCACCTGATGGAATATTGTTTGTACGAAGATGATGTAACAAACCCACAAAGAAAGGAGGTCAGCATGGCTGGAAGCCATTTTCCCCTCCCACTAAAGCCTAATATGCATACTTAGCCTGGATGGGGTGCTTCTAAATTATCAATATGCAGCACTGCCCCTGTGGCTACCTTGATTCAAACACACAGGAATTCACTAGGACCACACCGTTCAGTTTGGCCTCAGGAATGCACATGTCTGAACCATTTCCCTTCAGCCATGTGGGGAACATCATTTCCAGAGTTGTGCCTAGTCCAGGCCTGTCACTTCCAGTGGGTTAAAAAGAGAGAGAGAGTGTGTGAGAGGAAGCTACGTGATGGCATGCACAGACGCGCAGATCGCCCACTAAGCCATTACTGCTCACCAGCTTTGTTAAGGTACAACAAACCCTGTGACGGTATCTATTTTTTTCCCAGCCAAAATTTTACCCAAAATTCGGTCTGTATAAGAGGTGTCTGCCTTGTCTGGTCTCTTTCAGTGCTGCCCTAGTCACTCAAATATGTGGTAAGAAAAGAGAGCTATTGAACTTGCCTTATGAAAAATCTTTATGCTAAGGATTGAATTCTCTTTATTGGTTTCTTGGTGTTTAAATGTTCTCCTGTTAGGGAATGACCATTCACATATGCTACAAGGGGGACTGTAACTCACCACAACATTTTAGGGGAGGCATTTTAATCATGAAGGTCAGGTTGAACACCTCAACTCTGGTTAGATGGAGGAAAAATATTTGTACAGCTTCAAGGTGCAACTGTAGTTGCTTCTCTTAGGCACAGTTCATTGACCTAGACATCGCCTAGACCTAAGTGACCCAGGGGAGATGTGGAACCTCAGCTAAGTGGACGTGGAGCCTGCCGCTGTACTTGATACCCTGGCTTGACATCTAAACTGCGCAAGAATAGAACAGTTACAGATTACCATAGGACAAGATAGATTCCCTCTCCACATTACTTTTCACCCAACACGTTCCTTGTTGCCAAGAAGAGGATTATAAATCACTCAGTAATCACCCTTCATATGTTTCCCAGATTGCAGTTCATTTTCTTGAACTTCAGCTCACTGCACTTTGCTGGACTCTATGATATTGAAACCAGGCTCATCTTCACAGGCCTACGACTCATATTTCTCTTCTGTGATGGTGTCCGGTGCCAAATCTGTGGATCTTCCATCCTTTTTTCAAAACTCCTTGGATCTTGTTTAAGTAGGATGGTATCCTTTGTTACCTCAGTTGGCCTGAGTATAGTTTAGGAGAATGCTCTCAAAGTCTGCTTGCGTACCCTGGCTCTGCTCACTGCACATGCCACAAAAGCATCTCATACAGTGGCTCCGAGGTAGGACATTGCTAAAGTCTATTAGAATCAGGCACGCGCATTGGTCTCTCTCAGTACCTTCTCACAGGGAAGTGAATGTGGCTGAGCATACACGAACCATTAGCCTTCTTCTTCTTCTTCTTCTTCTTCTTCTTCTTCTTCTTCTTCTTCTTCTTCTTCTTCTTCTTCTTCTTCTTCTTCTGGGAATTGGAATAATTTTCTTCCAATTTTTACTTTATTCTCAGGCAACAGTAGCAAAGAAGAAAATTAGTTTTGGACATGGAGAATAGAATACCGGGCAAAAGAAGTAATGCATTTAAAACTCTTGGCTTTGAAGTGGAGACACTAATGGAGACAGAATACAGAGACTTTAAAAACAATGTTGGTGATAGGCTAAAACTCGACTCTCCCTAGTATAACTAAGGGATTGTGTGGATTGGAGTATCTGTGGAAATTACAGACTGAAAAGCAGCTTAAGATGTTACAAAGGGACAACACCTTGTAAAAGAAACAGCATTTGAAATTTAAATAGAAGACATGGAAATTATTTTGGAGAGAGAGGGAGAAAAGAGAGAGAGAGAGAGAGAGAGAGAGAGAGAGAGAGAGAGAGAGAGAGAGAGACTTATTACAAGAAGCAGAAAGTCCCCTAACCAAAAATAATAAGGTATCACATGTGTTTTTAAACAAACAACATAAAAGGGGGTGCTAAGGGGGCCTTCAAGCGTGTACCCATAAATATCAGATGTAGAGTGTAGTGGTGGATATGAAGGCAGAAGCAAGAAGATGAGCACACGACTATTTCCTGGGCCACAGTCCAGCATAGGAACAAGGAAGGAAACGCCAGCTACAGTTTTGCCCAGAGACTGCCATGGCCTCAGGCTCGCCTCACTAAGTAAAGCATTCATTTAAGGAAAAGTTCTGGCCAGGACACTGTCTTTCTCTGGCCCCCATAAGCAGCAAACATGCATCTTACCCTCAAGTCCTTAACTTTCTGGGCATTTCAGCCCTCCTTGGGAGAATGGAATGTTTTCATTTCCCCCCACCTGGTAACCTCGCATATAGAAATAAGTGTTGCAGTTGGAGACCATTAACTGAATGCTTTCTGGTCTCTCGGCCCGGAAGCAGATCCAGAGACAAGGATCAAGATGGAGGTTAGCTACAAGTAGAACAATATGATAGGCAGATTTGGGCCCAGGGGTCCTGCTCAAACTAAGGCACCAGCCAAGGACAATACAGGAGGTAAACTTTAAACCCCTTCCCAGATCTAGCCAATGGTCAGAATATTCTCCACAGTTGAGTGGAGAGTGTGATACGACTTTCTCATGTACTCTGGTGCCTCACATTTGACCATGTCCCCTGGAGGGGGAGACCTTGTGGCACTCAGAGGAAGGACAGCAGGTTGCCAAGAAGAGACTTGATACCCTATGAGAATATATAGGGGGAGGTAATCCCCCTCAGGAACAGTCATAGGAGAGGGGAATAATGGGAAAAGGGGGGGGGGGGAGGAATGGGAGGATACAAGGGATGGGATAAACATTGAGATGTAACAAGAATAAATTAATAATAATAAAAAAGAAGATAAAAAAAAAAGATGGAGGTTAGCAATAATGGGCAAGTTTGTAAAAATGGGAAGAAAATAGGAGAGTGAGAAAGCAAAAGAGGATGACAGAGAATAAATGGTGACAGTTAAGATACCATTAACAAGAAGAGTGGGACTAATTATTATGGAAGGGTCTCAGACAAACTGGGGTGTTACCGTATATGATACCGAACCACAGAATTATCGGCCCAAGTTGTCAAAATGCTGGAGCGCTTACACTCTGGTTCTAAGTGGTCATTTGTTATGAATCACGGAAGGCAGGGGAGCAGCAGAGACAGTCAACATTCCATTGCTCTCACGATATGTGCAAACGGGGTTTCATCTAAGAGTTGCATGAGAAGTCCACGCGGCTTGCAGAAGGCGACTGTGAAAGCTGGCTCTCTTGAATGGCATGATCAAGGCTGAGGGGATAGTGGCAGGCCCTTCCCTGAAAGCACCTGCTATAAGCACCGATGTCTCCTATGTGAGTTTTATGATGTACATATTTCTCCACTCCTTTTGAAGTATATGAACACATAGATCATTGTGTCCCAACCTTCAGAGTACAAGAGAAGCTAGTTTCTTGAAAAGCTCATTAACCAAGTAGATTCTGGAACCACCAAGATCCTGACACACAGTTCAGGGATGGAATCCAGGCACTGGCATCATTAAGTGCCCCAGGTGATCCTGGCACACATGGCCCGTGGCTAAAAAAAGAAAAGAAAAGTAATGTATGGAGTCCCACAGTATTATATGGAAAACATATGTATGGAGGGTGTTTCAGACAAATTTCTGTTGCTGAGATTAAAAAAAATATATATATATATACATATATATTTATATATGTGTATATATATATATATATCTCAGGTAATCAAAGATGGCCAACTTACAGGAAAAGCTTACTTTGGCTTGCGGTTTTGGTATGCTGGAGTCACTGTTCTCAGGGTGGTAGTCCATTAGGACCATTAGGGAAAGGAGGATGCTTGACCAAGTGACTGGGAAGCAGGAAAAGAGTGAGAGAAAATGAGAGAGAGAGAGAGAGAGAGAGAGAGAGAGAGAGAGAGACAGAGACAGAGACAGAGACAGAGACAGAGACAGAGACAGAGACAGAGACTGAGTTTGTAATATCACTTCACGGGTACTCCCCAATGACTAAATTTTTAAAGTAGGCCCTATCACCAATAACACCAGGGGCTTGGGACTAAATCTTTAACACTTGCATCTTTAAGAGACATTTCAAATCTGAAATGTTTATAACATGAAACTATGTAAACTACTGAAAAGAGGATGAAATTTAGCTGCTCGAGCTTGATGCCCTTCTACATAAACATGAGCTCTGCCAGCTAGCTGCGTAATCCCTCTGTATATCTCTTTACCGCTAAAATGGGGGTAAAATCACTCATTTTTGATGGTTTTCTGAAGTGGAAGTTCCCAATTTCTGGAAGATGTCTTAAGAGAGGGCATGTGATTGGTTTGCTGGGAGTAGACACGTGAGAGGGTGCATGATATTTGGAAGGAGTGTAAATAGAACTCCATGGACAGTGGGACAAGGCTCCTTGCTTTGCTGCGCTATGCAACTCTTGGCTGGTCATCAGTTCACAGAGAGTGCTGATGGTACTCCAGCTGCTTCCGGTTGCTTCTAGCTGCCTCTGGCTGCTTCCACTGACTTGAGTTGATTCTGTGGAGCTTTGCTGTTTCTGCTGGATTGTGCCATTGATACGAATTCCTGCTGCTGTTTGGTGTTGGCTGTTGGAACGGATTGCTGGTATCTTGACAATGTGGAATGGAACTGGTCCAAGGAACAACCCGTTTTTCTATTTTTTAAAGTTTTATTGATTTATTCAGATTACAACTCAGTTGTTATCCCATCACTTGTATCCTCCCGTTCCTCCCTCCCTCCTGCTTTCACCCTATTCCCCTCCCCTAGGTCTATGACCGAGGGGGACCACCTCCCCCACTATATGGTCATAGGCTATCAAGCCTCATCTTGGTAGCCTGCTTACTAACATTCTTCTCCCCTTCCTCTAGTTGGTGGGTTAGAAGTGCGGTTGAGGTGTTTAAGAACCCTAAATAAAGTAGAGGTTTCAAAAAATCTAAGCCTACAGTTTTCTATGACAACTAAACAAGACAACGCCTGAGGCAGTCCATTTCAGTATGTTTGCGGTAAATGTTCCCTTTTTCTCAGAAGATTAAAATACATGAACAAAGCAGTGTCGAGGGCTATTGGTAATTAATACCATTTGAGGAACTGTGCAAGAGTTAAACAGAACTTCACACTAATGTAGGCCTCAGATCTAAATTTAGCCTCAAGTCTTTCAATGCCCTTGTGAGCTGAGCTTTTTCCCCACCCACATGCAAGTACACGAGTTGATCATGCTGCAGCCATAGACACCAGTGTCCCCATCCCTGAGGGTCAGAGCAAGCTGACCTGGCTTTCACTTCTGACTCTAAACTCTGAACTCCAGAGTTTCATCCTTAGACAATGGCTTTCTATAATGATAGAGACCATCGGACTCATTGGCTCTTTGCATTCTAGTAATGATGTTTTTAAAAACACATTCTGAAGCAGACTAGAGTGTGCCAAGGAAAAAAAAAAGACTAAGTAGGACAGATTATACCTATGTGTTGCCAGTATTTCCTCACGCCCTAAGTGGCTATCAGAATGAACCTAGGATGATAGCAGTGCTGACACAGCACACACCTCGGAAGGTAAATATTCGGACACAAAGCAAAATGTTTTACACTAAACAGATGTGGAATTGTTTGTTAAATCTGCTGCATCATTTAAGTCACACAGTTACCTTTGTGCCTCCGGACGGTTTACCTCTATGACTCATATTTCTCTTCATGGCCTTATTTGATCTAAGTTAGCCACATTTCTCCTATTTGCCCTAATTTAAGATTAAGTTCCTCAGAGTCCTTGGAACATAAAGACAAATATATTAAGAAGGAAGCTTTGTTGACCTACTTGTCTAAATAAGACTTCTAATAATAGTAAATATTTTTAAGGAGCAAAAATATTATTACACAGACCTCATTAGTCCTGGTAGAGGTCCTCTGTCATTGCACAGTGCCACCCACCAGCATGGAGCAAAAGATGCCTTGTTCTTTAATCTCTTATATCTGAGTCACACAGTCCAGCATCTTAACATCCCCAATCAAACACATCTAGATTCAGAGCAAAAGCATCAGCCATATATAACTAAATGTATGTATGTAAATATATAGATTTGGATGAAATTATCAAGAAACTCTCCCTTTGTCCCATCATCTGTGACAAAATACCCAACTAAAGCCATATTTCCCAGTGTAGATTTTGTGTACTATTATCATAGGTTCCTTTCCTGCTGTTGTGATGAAATAACACTACAAAACAATTAAGTCTTATTGGGTTCCTGATTCCAAGTCCCAGGCCATCATTGTAAGAAAGCCTTGAAGCATCAAGCCACTCTCATACAATCCAGCGCACCTTGTCCAGAGAACAGCGCTGTCGATCAAGAGCAGATCTTCCCACCCCAGTGTTAATCAGTCAAGGTAACCACCCCACAGACATGGCCGCAGGCCAGCTTAACCTAGACAATCCTGATACGAGAGTCATGATTCTGGATGTATGGAGTTGGGACCTAAGCTAATCATCATGGTTACTCTCCTCATGGCTGTGGCAAAACATCCTAACAGAGAAAGAATTTCTTTTAGTGCGTGTTTTACATTCGTCATAGAAAGGAAGGCAGGAGCAATCCGTGGCAGCTGGAGCATGTGGCAGAGGGTCCTCACATCTTGATGGATGAGGAATCAGAGATATTTTGTCAGAACTAAAGGTGGATCTTACCTTCAAAGCCTGCGTTATTTTAGCCAGGCCATAGATTGGTTCTCCCCTCTTCATAAGCAGTGCCGCTACCCAGGGATCAAATGTTCAAGAACCTGTGTGTGTGATGGACATTTAATATTCAAACTATAACAGCAATTCTCCTAGTGAAAAAAAAAAAAACCAGGATGAGTGACAATAAACACTGCACTAAACATTGAATTAGTAAACACCTAATCATTTCTTGTAGGCAACTGTATTTTATGTTTGCTTAAGTCATTTGATTCATTAAAATTGAACTCATGACCATTAGTAGTCATAGATGTAGAAGGAATCTCTTGTGTTTTGTATGGAGGCAATACTTGTCAATTAAAAAAAAAAAAAAAACCAATGGCCTATAGCTTAGACTGGAAATAGGGGCGGGACATCTAGTAGGCAGAAGGAATACTGGAAGAGAGACAGGCATGGGAGATTCAGCCAACAAGATGTGGGGAAGATGGATGCGTGGTGCCTGAGCCCCGGTACCTAGCCATGTGGCAGAATGTAAATTAGTATAATGGGTTAATTTAACTTATGAGCTAGTCAGAGAAGACTTTAGCTTTATCACCTAAGTATTTATATAATACCTAATGTCTCATGAGTCATTATTCGGGGAGTCTGAATGAAGCTTGTCTAACATGGGCGTTTTGCTTAGAAAGCTTAAATATCCTTCTGCATGAGGCTGGAAGCAGTTTAAACAGCAGAATCCCCATTAAAAGCATAGAATTGCAAGCATGGTATTTAATACTCTCTGAGAAAAGCATACAGAACAGAGCACTACTTTAGTCCACCACAGATATGGATTTTAGAATTACACACTAGCCATAGCAAATAGAAAACACAGAATCACACTACTAATGAGGATTGGCTATACTTTTAAAATACAAATAGTTTGCATGCCACAGTCCCCTGCATCTGTAAACAAAGCATTTGCTTTAAACCTCACTCTTTAGCAACTCTGTCACCATCTACGTTCTGCTATGTGCTCAGCAAAGATCTCTTCTCTCCGCCAAAGCTGGTGAACTGTGGCAGCGTGGGACTGCTCTGAATATCACCACACAAGGTGACAGCAGAGCCACTCTGGCTTGAGACTGTGAAACTAACCTTGTGTCTTGTCCTGTTCCTACTCAGCTGTCCACAGTCAGATGTTTCCCCCACCAGCTGTTGGCTGCCCTTACACTTAAGCTCTGCTGCGGAAGACTATAAATCATCTGGGACATGCTTTCTGAAGTTGAATCAAGTAGCTATCATGAGAATCGATATTCTGGCTCCCCTGAATGTCACCTGAGGATCATCTGTACATTTTTTCCACCCTATTTTCTGTTTCAGAGATGACAGAGCTGACAGCCATCACCAACCTGTGGCTGCAGGCAACCTTCCCAACTCCACACTGTCCTTCTCAGAGTGTCCCAGCCTCTTCTGCTGCCACATACATGCACCTTAGAACCATAATGAAGATAGGAATCAGTCTATATATATATTTTTTTTAATTTTTTAAAATTATCATATAGCTGAATATCTTTATAGGGTACAGTGTGATAATGCAATGGTCAACATGCAGTGATCAAATCAAGGCCAGGAGCATTCCACATGTATCATTTCTCTAGTTGGGAGCCACTGCAATCATGTCTTATAATATTTTATAAGCTATATAATAATAAATTATTATAAACTATAGTCATACTACTGCACATCCAACAGTTAAATGCATCCCTTCTATATTAACTGTGTTTAAGAAATTCCTCTCCTCTTGTTCAGTGTGCTTGGTAGTTCCTCAAGCATACTGAGAAAACTGAATTCTGTTCTATAATAAAACTATTCTCAACTCCTCTAAGCCTTACAGTCAGAGGGAAATGCACTGTGGAATATTTTCAAGGTTGCTACGCACTCTACTTTCATTTCAACAAGTCTTCTCAACTCCCAATTTTCAATGATTCACATATTTTCAATGCAGAAACAAGTATAAACAAATTATAGTTACTTAGCTAATGAATGCACACATACAATTGAAAAATGGAGCTTCATTTTTCTATGAGCCATGGTTTATTATTAGCAGCAATATCTTATATTTTACAAACTGTAGTTAATGTCAATGATTAAATATGTTTAATCCGCCACCTATGGGCTGTACAAGGCCTAAGATAACTACCAATGTGGCCTAGGACAAAATCATAAACTATCTTAAAACCTGGAGGGATTTTTCTCAGCACTTTGCAAGTATTTTGGGCTGTTCTTGGACATATATTTTGTACGTGGCAGTACTATGCCATGTTTAAAAGGTTGGAGACACACGGTGGGTGATTTCAGGCTAACAAAAAGGAATTTATTTGATTGTCTGTTGCCTATACTTTCATAGGTGGACAAAATGCTGTGAAAGGTCATTGGGACTGCAGAACACACAGGTTGAAATGAGTTACTTTTCACTAACTGTCCTATAAACAAAAGGTTTTCTGCTAAGAAAATTAATATTGTTACTGTCTGGAATGGCTATTTTATAATGTTTATCTTTCAGGAAAATTGATATTAATGAAAATAAATTTGATAATTTGAATGCAAACATCACTACTAGAAACCTTCAAGCATAGTACACAAGATTTTAATTTGACATACATTCATCTTTTTTTAATTAATTTATTCTTGTTACATCTCAATGGTTATCCCATCCCTTGTATCCTCCCATTTTTCCCTCCCTCCCATTTTCCCCTTATCCCCCTCCCTTATGACTGTTCCTGAGGTGGGATTACCTCCCCCTGTATATGCTCATAGGGTATCAAGTCTCTTCTCGGTAACCTGCTGTCCTTCCTCTGAGTGCCACCAGGTCTCCCCCTCCAGGGGACATGGTCAAATGTGAGGCACCAGAGTATGTGAGAAAGTCATATCCCACTCTCCACTCAGCTGTGGAGAATGTTCTGACCATTGGCTAGATCTGGGTAGGGGTTTAAAGTTTACCGCCTGTATTGTCCTTGGCTGGTGCCTTAGTTTGAGCGGGACCCCTGGGCCCAAATCTGCCTATCATAATGTTCTACTTGTAGGTTTCTAGGACCCTCTGGATCCTTCTACCTTGCTATTCTCCCATGCTTCTCTCATTTAGAGTCCCAATAGGATGTCCTCCCCTCTGTCCCAGTTTCCTAGTAAGTGAAGGCTTTCGTGGGACATGCCCCCTTGGGCTAATATGCAGATATAAGTGAGTATATACCATTGATTCTTTCTGCTTCTGGGTTAACTCACTCATTATGATCATTTCTAGTTCATCCATTTTATCCACAAATTTCGGGAATTCCTTGTTTTAATAGCTGAATAGTATTCCATAGTGTATATGTACCACAGTTTCTTTATCCATTCTTCTACTGAGGGACACTTAGGCTGTTTCCATGTTCTGGCTATTATGAATAATGCTCCTATGAACATGGTTGAGCAAATTTTCTTTATGTATTGAATGAAACAGAAAAGCACTTTAGCATTTTAAACTTATTACGCATTATGTATCCTGAGCTATATGTATATATCTAACATATTATATTGCGTACATTTAATAAACATTGTGAAAAGAAAGGCCTCAGGATATATCCACACAAAGCAGAGAAAAACCTGAATGCTCTGATTTCAATGTTGTTGGAAATAGCAAGGTGAAGTAATTAATACCACCCAGCTAGGAACTTCATCAGACTTCAGATGTGTGCTCAGAGCCTCTACTACCCCACAACTACACCAAATAATTATGTAACCTCTTAACAGCATGTGTCTTATCACCAAAACTCTTACCTAGCTGTATAGGTTACCATATGGAAAAAGTACCAAGCGCTAATTTTCCAAATTTAAAAATATATTGCCGCATGGAGTTAGTTCTTCCTGCCTTTCCAGTTAATTGTTCTGTCTTCATCTTGTTAAATCCTAACTCAGCCTCGGGGAGGTATGAAATTCCTGATAACATTAGCTCCTTTTACAAATAGAATTCTAAAACCTAAAAATGTTTTTAATGATGCCCTCAACGACTCAAGGCAAGGGAAGAGCTGTTTCCAGAATCCCGAGGCTTAGCTTTCTCCATTCATATATTTCTTTCCCCGCCAGTGGAACCTTAACTACCCATGTAATGTTAGTGGTGTTGGTCTTCATTAGGACCCAGAGATGTAGATAACTCTTTTGTCTAGGGAGAAAGACTCCAGGGCCTGGGGTGTTTATTCTGAAAATTATAGTGAAGACGGAAAAAAAAAAAAGGGCTTCTTTAGTAAGAAAGATGACTTTAGGAAAGTATGGGCTGTGGAGTTAGAGGCATCCTGATGTGGGTGACTTTTTTTTATTAAAGCCTGTTCTTTCTGAGAACATTATTACACAGGAAGCAGCGAGCATGTATCTGGCAGTCTCCAGGACTCACGTCACGAAAGTGAAGGACAGGGATCAACACAGCTCTCAAACACCCACACTCTCAAGGTCACCCAAAAGGCTTTCTGTGGGTGTTCGGATATCAGCAGCTTGCAGAGTCTCGGAGAGAGTGCATGCTTCCAGAAATCTGTCAGCTGTGTGTTTGGAAGAAACGGAGAGATCCTTGAAAAACACAGAGGGATCAAAGGTACTTATTAAAGCAGTTTCCGAAGAGCTCTGGAATTAATAAGAAGCAAGAAAGACGGGATGAAGAGGAATCCAGAGACAGAGTCTGGCAAGGAAAACGCCTTGTGGCAAAGACCGGAAGAAAAGATCATACCGGTGGGAACAGAGTTTAACCGGAAGCAGAGCACTAAGCCGTGTACAAATGAATCACTCTGTTCTTGAACTTGGTGGTGTGTGCAAAAGTAAGCAGCTAGTTGAAGAGTGCATCTTTCCTAAGAAATTTGGTCAAAGAAATTAACAAAATAGAACAGTAACAAACTATATATATGAGAACACTCGGTCTTTTAGCAAAGGGCTATTTTCTTTCTCAAAATGAATATTGCATGCTAATCCATCTCCAGAACTCTGGTTTAAAAACTGCTCTAGCAAAATTAGAGATTTTCTTTTTTATCATCAACTAACCAAACAATGAACTCATCAACCACCGACCGACGCATTTTGCTCTAGAGTGAAATATAATTTAAATGTGTCCGTGCTAAGAAGTCATTTATTTCATCAACTTCTTATCTCTGACTAGATCAGAAATAGATTATGTCTGGAACCACCCAATGGTAAGTCATCAAATTAATGATATTATTGTTTTGTTTTCCATATAACTATGCGGAGCTTCTCTCTTAGTAAACTTTAAAATAGGTAAAGGAGCTATTTACCACCAAGGGATCAACTAAAGAGATGTATGCAATCTTCCTCTGAAAGTTGCAGTGCATAATAAATGAAATGTAGTAAGTTGTAATACTTGAGGTTTAAAAAAAACAAACTAAAGATGGAGGTGTAAAACCTTGTATTCGTGGGGTTATGCGAGAAGAGCCGTTAAGCACAGTGTGCAAGACATGTAAGAAATTGTAAGGCAATTTCTATCAAGTTCAAAGTTCAGGTATGAGACACAAATTGCTGATTAAAACTCCCGTGACTGGGAAATAACAGTGAGAATTCGCCAATGTGATTGGATCAGCTCACAGATTCTGTACGGTAAGAGAAGCAGTAGTGTAATGGAAAAAAAAAATCCACAGAATATACAAAAAAATGGAAACAGCTGAATATTCAAAGAGCAAATAGCCTCATCAGTAAGTGGTCAAACTAAGTCAACATTTTTCAAATCAAGTACACATATCTAGAAAACTGTCTGGGGGAAATGTGCAATGTGTTTGACCATCAGGGAAATGCAAATCAAAACCACACTGAGATTCCATCTCTCCTCATTCAGAATGACTATCATTAAAAAAGAGCAACACTGTTGACAAGAATTCAAGAGAAAATATATCCTTATATGCTGCTGACAGGGATGTAAAATTAGCCTGGCCACCATGGAAATCACTATAGAGATCATGTAGAAAATTAAAATGTGATTAGACTATGCGCCAGATATGTAACTTCTGGGTATATAATCCCCCAAATCAAAGGCATTTTACTATAGGAATATCTGAATATTTATTTTTACTACAGTGCTATATACAAACAGCTCAGGTGCTTACTACCAGATAGACTGACAGCACATACAAACATGTAATCAAGTCCTATTTAGTCACAAAGAGTAATGAAATTACCTTGTTTGAAGGAAAACATACAGAACTGGAAACCATATTTTAGTGATACAAGCCAGCCTCACAAACTCAAGTATTCTTTTCTCTCATATGGAGAATTTAGAGGGCTGGCAGCGGCAGTGTTCTTCAGTAGATTTTACTTGAAGCTCCCTTTTGGTTCAGTAATTCCAGATGTTGAAACACATCCTAAGGAAAAATGCAGATGCACAGACTGTCTTGGCTACAAAGTCGTCTAATGCAACTTTGTTTTAAATGGAAAGTTAAGTGAGAAACATTGTATAATTTAATTAAAGCTAAGAAATATAATGCCTTCCTTTAGTAGTCATTCTGTAGCCTATTAAATAGTAGAATTTTAGTGACTAGTTAGGTGGAGGTGCATAAAATTGAAGAGAAGTTACAAAACAGAGCTATATTACACAATATCAGTAATATTACACAATAGTACACAATATCAAAATATGTGTCCATATTGGAATTTCAATTAAATATATTTATTGAAAATTTGAATATTTAAAAATATTGTATTTTGCATTTTTTATTTTCTAAGTATTTGCATTCATAATTGACATCTGGTGTATTATCCAGCCTTTATTTTAGGATTAACACTTTAAATTCATAGTCTTTTTAAAAATTTAAACAGCAAAATTTATTTTTAATTTTTGCATCCAGAGTAAAATGTATGAAAAGGATAGAAAGTTGAAGTGTTCCCTGATAGTGTGTACACAAATGAGGGTTAATGTCTCCAGATGTTGTATCTCCTTAAAACTGAATTTCTGAAGATATCCTGCTGCAGCACTACAGGTGTTTTGAGGGTATAATTATCTGGATGTTGAAATAGACACAGGAGCAAATTCTCTTCTCACATTATTTTCTCCTCTCTGACATAGTTTACTCCACCCACTTGGGAGTTTCATTGCATATAGGTTAAGAATGCATGGGTGTGTATCAGCCACAGCTTTGTCAGCTCCACCAGTTAACCAGAACCATGGGAAATAGGAAGCAGGTGTTTGGCAACCCTCTTTTACCTCTGAATATTTATTACTAATTAATTAATTATTTAAATTTATCCTTTCATCTATTTTTAATAGAAATTATATACATAAATACACACAGTCAGACACACAAACACAGACAGGCAGACAGACAGACACACACCTGGCTGTCCTTGGACTTTCTGTATAGACAAGTTTGGCCTCAAATCACAAAGCTATTCCTACCTCAACTCCTGGAGTGCTGGGGTCACAGGAATGAGCTCCCATGCCTTGCTATCTCTGAACTTACACCATCCCCCCATTTCTTACTTTATTCTTCTGTTGCTGTTGTTGTTTTGCTTTTTAAAAAAAAATTAAAATTTTATTTTATTAATTTATTCTTATTACATCTCAATGGTTATTCCATCCCTCTCTCCCTCCCGTTTTTCCCCTTACTCCCCTCCCCTATGACTGTGACTGAGGGGGACTTCCTCCCCCTGTATATGCTCATAGGGTACCAAGTCTCTTCTTGGTAGCCTGCTGTCCTTCCTCTGCGTGCCACCAGGCCTCCCGCTCCAGGGGACGTGGTCAAATACGAGGCACCAGAGTTCATGTGAAAGTCATACCCCACTCTCCACTCAACTGTGGAGAATGTCCTGTCCATTGGCTAGATCTTGATCTCCCTTCTCATCGTACTTACTGGCATCTCTGGCTGCAGTTCAATAGCTCTCCCGGCAATTTTCAGACTTTGCCCTTTCCCAAACCCTCCTGTCCATTTTTTAAAAACTGTGAACATCAGACCCTCCACAGCCTGTCTCAAAATCTACTCTGAGCCACTAGGGCCAGGCAAAGAAGCGCAGAAGCTTAATCTTATGCCCCTGATTGTGGCCGCCTGTTGACTTCCTCAGCATCAGTCTCACTCTCTACACTTCCCACTTTTGTACTTCTGTGATCAGCCTCATAAGGAATGATTTGTAAGACCGGTTCTGTGTGGAGGGAGGGGGACAGAGCTCTGCGGCTGGGGAGAAAGTCTTGCGCCCATCCAGCTATGACTAAATTCAGTCTTACTGAGAAAGCTACAGATCTTTTGGCATGGGGAACCCTCTTATTGGACCAGGGATACATTTTTATTCAATTCTACTCATCATTAGGTTATATGGTAAATCTTGAAATAGCCCAGTTTTAAAAAGGGAATGGAAGTAAAGAAGTGTTAGTGGACGGGGGGGACAAGAAAAGAAGAAGAGAAAAGAAGAGAAGAAAGAAGAAGAAGAAGAAGAGAAGAAGAAGAAGAAGAAGAAGAAGAAGAAAAGAAGAAGAAGAAAGAAGAAGAAGAAAAGAAGAAGAAGAAGAAGAAGAAGAAGTAAGAAGAAGAAAGAAGAGAAGAAGAAGAAGAAGAAGAAGACGAAGAAGAAGAAGAAGAAGAAAACTAAAATATATAGAGTTCAAGTTATCTCCATTTTCAGCCATCTTCTATTGCCAATTAA